>NW_018406710.1:689315-740000 GCF_002113885.1 Mizuhopecten yessoensis | reverse complement strand
GCAATTCGGTGATGTTTTCGGCACCAAATCGCATATTTCCCGATAAAATATGGCATATGGAAGTAAATAACGTCTACAAAGGTGATATTTCACAGTAATAAAGAAGTATTTGGTTCATAACTGGGTCGTATGGGGTAGTATTGGGTAGTATTGGGTGGTATTGGGTAGTATTGGGTGGTATTGGGTAGTATTGGGTAATTAGACGCGCCCCGCCGCGTTGTTCCGGTGGAAAATCCTTTTGGCTAAATTTAGATTTTTCTTGAAATCCGGAAGGCGAAAATGGCTGGTGGCGTCACCCTTTTCAATTTCAATTGACAAGATCATTCACGTAAATACGGTAAAGTTGGACAGTTCTGAAGGAACAACTGTTATTTTGTTTTGTATAACAATATAATCGATCACGTCATTTCATGAAAACAGCGAGCATACTTTCGTTTTCACAAGGACATAACCCACGCAGTTCGGCATGTTACACCTTAGTTTGGTCGATTTTGACATTTTCATCACAAAACACGTGTGCTATATTGAAAGTAAATATTGAGGATATGTTATAATTGACATTTGAATATATGTTGTGCATGTTCATGCATGCTCAATTGGGAAGCACTAGTCATAGGTTTCCGTGCGATACATATTTCCGCAGTCATTTTATAACTACTGACCTGCCTGGGACTACACGAAAATTTTAGACGTTTGTCCGTTGTCTGTAAAATTGGGTGGTTGGATGGTGAAGTGGATAGCGCACTTGCCTTTCACCAAGGCGGCCGGGGTTTGATTCCCCGTTCGGACATGAAAAGGTTGGGGTCACCTGTACGTGGGTTTTCTCCGGGTACTCCAGTTTCCTCCCACACGTTAATATCAGGGCCAACAAGGGTGATTGATATAGTTAAAATACCCTGTTTCATAATTGTTGTAAAATAAATATTTAGTTTATATTTTGACTAAAAATTACCAGAAGTTTGTTCGAAAAAATGTAACAATTAATTTATAACTAATTAAAAAACATGCAAAGATTTGCAGTTTTGCTTAATACATTTTTTATCTCGCTCAAAATGAACCCATACCAGAAAAAAACCACCAGTGATATATTTTATTAATGACCTCAGCCTTTTTCGTGTAAACGGTCAAACCGGTCAGACCGCAGTTGTTCGTTTGTTAAATAAAGTCGGACCTAGTTATCTGATGCTGAGCCAAGCCTTGCAAGGCCTGCATAAACATTTGCAGGTCCGCCAGGATTTACATCCGAAATTGTTACATTTATAAATGGTCAAACCAGTTAACTGTTCCGCATTAACGAACAGGCCCCTAATCTTTTTTGTAGTCCCAGGTCCAAAATTAACACAAGCTAATACGCAAAATGCGTTCATACTTGACACTTTAGCGTTTTGAATATGGTTCAAGGGCGAAAATATTTGCGTCCTCAAATAAATTTTCCGAACTACTGAAATCCAGTCCACTTCCCGTTCATTGAGAAGGGGATTTCCGAATTTGAGTTAAGCGCTATTCTGATTGGCTAACATGTATAGTCTGAGTCGTGCGCGTGTCATAATCAGTGTCAAGTTCGCACAAACCGCAAGTTGACAGATGCCTTGTTCCTCGCAGACCAGACTACCCATTGAGTCGAGCATCAATGTCATTTCGGCCTAAAATCACTAACTTTTCAATCAGAATCGGCAACAAAGAATGAATCAGACAGGCCTGTCCGCCCTGATGTTACTGAAAGTGAGAATAGTCCGCCAATTTTTTCAACTTTCGAAAAGTATGCATAGAAGACATTCTTATATCGGTAAACACTGTTTGCATACAAAGGTAAATCTTCCAACATATTGAAAACAATAAACAAATGTGCAGTTTTTAAAGATTTGTTTTGATGATTAATTTTACAATCAAAGATACTTCAAACACCCATCGAAGCATTTGCTGGTGTGGGACACTGTTGAGAATTTCTTTTTAGTATATTTGAGTTGAGTTTCTTTGAATGCTGAATCAAATTCCAGACAAGGAAACATGAAATGTTTGTATTTTTTACAGTTTTATGTCGCTAGTTTTTTGTTTCCATTAGTAAATTTTACATATGTCTATAACAATCATCTGTAATATCAACAGTTTTCTACCAATATGAGTTCGTACTCGCAGCTGCTTTTTAAGTGCGCGGAAACCAAAAACACCAGGATATATACACATCGTATCATTGTGTCCAGCACCGGAGCAGATGGCGCTATTTTAAGTTTTACTTCCCCAGTTTGAAGGGCAAGTCAGCTTATTGTGTGATGCTTGGTCGAGAGATCTCCGTTGGTCGTATGTTAATTTTTTTTCTGGAAACAACTTCTTTTGAACAGCCATATGGCCAATTTTCACATTTTTTTGCAATGATTTTGAAGAAATGTCCAGAGATATATATATGAAACAATATATTCCGTCTTTTCGTATTGCAGAGTTATCTTCTCTTGTGAGCAAGTATTGATTGTTACCTCATTGGTTTGTGTGAGAAAAATACGTCACAAACAAATGACGTAACAATCAATACCTGCTCACAAGAGAAGATAACTCTGCAATACGCAAAGACGGAATAGCCAGCCCAGGACTTGAACCCAAGACCTCCAACCTCTAGGCTGACCGTCTAACCAACTGAGCTACATTGTACCTGGTTGCCGTCGATCCACCCAGTCCAGTTCCACTACATCCCTCCCTCCTTTTTCTAAATCTTTGCCCCGATCTATTTACCTATTTACAATTAAGGGGTTTAAACAAGCTAATGTTTGTCATGTCAATAAATGCACAGTCAGACTGTGTGCTTTGAACTTGGACCTCCAAACTCTAGATGGATGCTCTAACCAAATCAAACGATTTGGTTTAAACAATATTTATTTCATATATCATATATAATAAGTACACAAGTTAATAGAAATATTAAAAGGATCTGGCAACAAGATTTTAAATCTTATATAAAGCCATCTCCCTTGAAATGTAATTACATTAATGAAGTACTACAAAATACATTTAATTAATACACATGGATTGTTTAGATTAACAGTTTGTGATAATACTGACCATTTTATGTGATGAACCAAATGATGTACCCGGTTGCCGGCGATCGACCTATAGTCCAGGTCCTCCCTCCCTCCAATTTTTTTTTATCTTAAGTTTTCGCCAATGAAAAACACTATTAACAATCCACAATTCTCGTAAAACTGCAAAAATGCTTTAGTGGAAGCTAAACTACCTTCATTGGCTTTACATACTGTTTACAGTGAACTTTTCGCTGCGGTTTAATTGTTCGCTTTTTTTGCCCTCCATGACGAGGGCGAATATACATAGTAATGAAATGTGAAGGGCAAAATTAGCACACGGTCGAAACATTTATTTTGTGGGTAAAAGACCGAAATTTCTCGGTATACTGTATAAATTCCATTTGTAAGATCTATGTATTGAAATTTGTATATCATTTATGCATACCAGGTATATAATAATATGGACATCAACGTAAACTTTATTGCAGAAACTGACCTGTGTACCAGTTGTGTATCTGGCTATAGACTAAGCTACATCACCCACCTACAGCCATGGCTACAGAAGAACAGCCAGAGGCTCCAGTGCTGTTAAAGACAGATTTTGTGTTTGATGAGGTACCTATTGGCAGAGGAGGATTTGGTACAGTATACAGAGCCAAGCATAAAGACTTCGGAATCGTGGCCGTAAAAACTCTCATTGATAACGGATTGCTTCCTCAGAAGTAAGTTATATTCGTGTGTGTCATGATCTTTCTGCAGCTCATTCCTTTCAATCCTACAATTTTTACATATATGTGTGACTCCTCAAGTTTGTTGCAAAAATAAAAGTTGTATACAGCAAGAATTTTGCATATTACTTCCCTAGATATGAAATGTAAAGTTATGTAAAATTATAAATTGAAGACAGTTTAAATCTTGTTTACCTAAAACCTCCAATCAAGAAAAATTTCAAGTTGAAGACAGTGAAATGTAAGTCCTACTCAAAATATGTATTGCAGATTGAATTTCAATGAAAAAAGAAAATGTTGTCAGAAACTGAAGATTTGGAGCAGACATTTTAAGTACAATAGTTTCTAATATAAAGATTTTGGTTGTTCCAGAAACATAGTATGTCTCTTTTGTTTTAGGCACTTTCTAACTGCAATACTCACGTCCATTTTTCTTAAATCTTTGAACAATATTTGTTGACTGTCCTCCACACTTTCATATTTTTATTTGAAAGAATATTGACCGAAACGGAAGGGAATTGTGTTGATACTCACATGAGTAGATATTGACACATTTTCTTATTTAACCCTTTCACCCCTATGTAACTTTAGTAGACTCTACCATGCATTGATCTGGATGAGTGGTGAAAGGTGAAAGGGTTAACTGTCCCTAAAAGTCACCATACAATACTACCAAAGAGTACTGTAGGTTTCCTTTCCTTCTTCTATCAGTCTTGTTTTTATTATTATTTAGACTCTAAGGCTACACTCGCGTATCCCAGTTGAAACGGTACGTGTGGCGCAGAAATTATCCACGGTAAACGAATGCACTTGGACCGTTCTATAAGCAGAGCTAAAAATGCACAGTTTCGGAAAATAAAAAAACAGTGTATCAAGAATATTATGACATTCTTTCATCCGTCCGCTGAATTATATAACGTATCTTAAAAACTACATGTGGCTTGACATTGTTTGAGAAAGAAATAACGCAAACTGGCAATAGTCAGCATTTTAGTTTCGGTCAGGTACGTCTGGACCCCTCAATCTACATGTGCCAATTGTTCCTGAGGTCAGCCTTGGTTCAGATCTGTGCCTGTCATTTTCTTTACAGGTTCAACCGGTTTAACCGGGTAAGCGAATGTACACTTAGGATTTTTTGCCTTTGCCCATAAATTTGTGGTAATTTTGTGTCTTTTCTGTAGATGGCCTAATGTGTGAAATTGCACTTCATTTCACTGCAGTTTAATTTTTCGCTCATTTTGCCCTCCGTAGCAAACATTAATTAACAACATCATATGCATAGTTATTAAATGTGAAGGGCTAAATTCACACTGGAGGAACACTTATTTTATCCGCAATGGGCTAAAGTTTGTGTTGGCGAAAATTTCCCAGTATACATTGTTTTACGTAAAATATTGCTGAAATGAATTGATGTATGCCGATATGCGCACACGTGTGTGTTATGTGTGATGAGATATTTCAAAGAAAACATAAAACACATTTTATGCAGTTTCTTCTTGTTTTTTTATATCATTGTACCTGTAACCAGTATATCATTGTACCTGTAAACAATAATTATGAACTCACTGATAAAATCCTAAGAATCCCAAGCGGTTTGTCTTTCATTTTCAGAGATTTTTTTCGGTGCGCAAAATATTCAGTTCAGACTTTCAGCCTCAAAAAGTACCTGCACAAATTACATAGGTGCGCAAATTACACGGGTTTTTATGGTATTTGTTGCACCATTACTTTGCACAACTTCGATTCTTTTTCTTACAGACACATCCGTATACTAATCAAGGAAGCCAAGAAACTCTCACAAGTCTGTGGCCATACATCAATACTTAAATTGTTGGGAACTATCATGGAAAAAGACAATTATTCTCTCATTCTCGAGTATATGGCACTCGGGAGTTTGGTGGATTTCCGCAAGGAGTTCAAAGTTCAGTGGCCGGTGGTAGGCCGCATATTGATGGACATAGTGTCGGGGATGGAATTCTTACACACACACGATCCGCAGATTCTTCATCTTGATTTGAAGGGAGATAATATCTTACTTAATGGACAGATCCGCGCTAAGGTAACATATTAATTAGGCCTTACAAAAATGATATTGTGTTTCAGATTTGTTGTCATATTACTGTAATATTCAGCCTGCTTATTGCGCTTCAGAAATTGCTTAAAATTATCTCAATAGTCTATTAAACAATAGAAAAAAAAATGAAAAAAAAACCCCACTTTGTCTAAATGGTCACAGAAAAAATGAAAAAATCTCTGTCATTTGCAGGTTTTTTTCTGTATTAGAGAAGAGATTAGGGAGTTTATTACTATAAATATTATACTTTTTATTACTAGAAAAATCAAAAAGTTTATTTTTATGTATATATGAGTGTTCAAATATACCTTAAATATAACGCAAAAGTACTATTAAGGTGAAAAATTAAAAAAAAATAAAAATTGTGATAAATACATGTACTTCTTTTTTAATTATTGACCAACCAGGTGTGTTGCTAATGAATGTAATTAAATAATAATAGTGTTTTCTCTAGAAGTGGAGATTGTATACAACACCCCCCCCCCCCCCCCCCCCCCAGCTCTAAGTGGTATATTCTGCCATAACACCATCAATGCCCCCTCCTCCAACACCTGAACCCAGTTTTCAGACGCAGAGAAAACACAGTGTAGTATTTTTTGTTCACAGATAGCAGACTTTGGCTTGTCAGAGTGGAGGACAATCACAATGACGGTTACTCGAGGGGCAGATGCGACCAGTGGCAGTAACCCTAGTGGTCGGAGGTGCACAGTGACCCACGTCCCTCCAGAAGTTTGGTCGAACGTGAACGCGCCGTCCAGTACCCTTTTTGACATCTACAGTTTTGGAATAGTACTTTGGGAATTACTAAGTGGTGGAGTCCCTTACAGAGGTAAGATGACAGAAATAACACTGGCTAACTTAAAAGGTTCAATCAAGGATTTTGGCTTTTAAGCTAATGAAGTCAAATGTTATACCGTAATTAAACTTTCATTGGTAATTCTGCCATAAGAGATATACTGTATTTGTCATAATTAGCACACAGGCCCCAGTTGCTCAAACCTTGGTTAGAGATAACCAGTGGTTATAGGGAAAAGGGGAAAAATGAATATGGCGATTTGTCGTCACCATAGCCTTCGATTCACTCTCCTTGTTATGCTGATGACACACAAATTTATATGGTCATCAAAGTTAGACTAAAGCTTAATCAGGAAAAGACGGAACTAATTGTCTTTTCCCTAACGTGTCAGCAAACAATGGCTCTTCAGCTCAAAGTCAGTGCCAGAACTATTGAGACTGTCCGTGCTGTTAAAAACCTAGGGGTATACTTTGATATAGTTCACTGAACATGGAGAAACAAGTGAACGCTATTGCCAAATCCTGTTACTACCAGATCAGGAACATCGGCTGTATTCGGCAGTTTATAACTGCAGATGCACGCAAACCGTGGAGCAACTGGGGCCTGGGTATTGGCTGAAAGGTTGCTAATTGAGATAACAAAACACAGATCGGAGCAGTTGGTGTGAAGGCAACCGAATAATAACTGTCAGACATGTTCTAAAGGAAATTTCATTCTTTTTTAAACTCTGGAGAACAGTGTTGTCTGATTTTGAGACTGATGTGTCAGATATAAAGTATCTATACCGGTAGTACTATATTTTGTTAACCGGAAAATACTAGAATGTAGGGTCATGTTTGGGAAAGGAGGGCACTTGTATCATTTCCACAGGTGCCAAAAGTGGGAATGGCACTTATAATGGGAAGGAGCATGGAACATTATTACAGCTATTGTATTAAAAAATGAAAGCATGGTGTTCTTTCAGAAACAGAACGATGTTTTGTTTTAAGTTAAGCAATTGAGATATCTTGATATTTTGTTATGTTTACATCATAGCCAATAATCATGTGTTATAATATTCATCTTTAATTCACTCATGAATACATAATTCTAGGTAAAAATTGTGTTGTTTTTATATTTTCAATCTATCATATATGACCGACGACTCCAAACAAAACTATTTGAAGGAAGGTAATCCAATATGGTGGACCTGAAACTTGAGGACAATAACCCAAGAATGACTTGTTCCTGCATATAGTGTGCACCCCCTTTTTGACATGACAACATTTACCTAAATAAGTGTGCACTATTTACGCAAATTTACGATATTATAAAAAATATGATTTTTTTTTTTTTAAATATTTCTGGAAATATTGCTTTACAGAATTACTATTACTTGAAACAGCCTTTGATTTGAATGTTGCTTCAGTCACACTTAAATGAATTGGTTGACAATGTTTTACAAAATATCTGTGGAAAACTAATGAAGTTTCCTATGAATATAAGCCTACGTATGTGCAATTTGTTGTAATGTTGAACAGGTGCATCAGATGACTTGGTGCGGTCAGCCGTCTTGAGTGGACAACGTCCAGACTTCTCCGTGATCCCTAAGGACTGTTCTCCCAAGTTTACCCAGCTGATGACCAGATGCTGGCACCAGAAAGCAGGCCAGCGTCCACCATTTACAGGTATTTACCTCCCTTTTTTATGTTTATTTAACAAACCCATTTTGCAATAAATTATTCCCAAATAGAAACAAAATGTGTTGTCAAGTATTTTTTCGAAAAATTATGAGAGGTATAACAATTTGGACCTTCCAAAAGGATTCAACCTTAAAATTTACATAACCACTCCATAATACATTTCATTCACATTTTGTTAGCAATTCTCAATATTTTTATGTTTTGTTGATGGTTTTTCCTGATTTAGGATCTAGGTTATATAATGTTATACTGTATAAGTAGAAATTTTTGTGTGTGGAAATGTTGTGACTCTTTAAACTGTTAGTGAAGTGGAAATTGTTCTGAAATCTATGCATAAGGTATTCGATGTATTTAGCCCTTTTACCACTGTAGAACATAATGGACTCATCCATATCAATGCATGGTAGAGCCTACTAAAGTTACATAGGGGTGAAAGGGTTAAATTCGAAATAATGTATCACTGAATATTCAAGTGTGTATATCGTCTTGCTAAATTACTCGGCCAAAAAAGTGCAAATATTTCCACATCACAAAAATTTCCACTTTCTCAGTATCTTTAATGTTTAAGGCAGAAAAATTGTACAAATTTGAGCTCATCCAGAATACAACATACAACAAATGTATTTGAAGAATACTCGTTTCCCCTGCAATGTTTTAAATGTTTGAACCTTGCTGTTGCTGTGAATCTGCAAGCTCTTAATTTAACTGTAATAACTTGTGTCTCGATTCGGCCATCTTTTCCATAAAATATTACCAATATATCAGGAATCTTTACCTCCAACTGTTACTACTGGATCTCAACGATCCTTTCTTTCAACCATTATCTTTGTAGTAGTCTGTGTCACCGCCTTCACCTGTTTTCTCTATATCAAAATGATCATCGCCTTTCAACAATATTCTCATTCAACTGTTTCCCCTGTATCTTTATTTACTGTGAAATCACTAATTTTAGTGGGGGGTTTAATTCTGTTGATTTTGTGGGTTATCTGCATCCACAAATTCCTAGGTCCACAAAGTAATTAGAAGTTCGATATAAAGCAATTCTCCATTGGAATGGGTAGTCATAACCCACAAATTCAGGTACCCACAAAAAAACTATTTTGTTAGGAAACCACAAAATTAAGGTCCCACAAAAATATCTGATTTCACAGTATCTCCTCATTCATCTGTTTTCTCCATATCTTAGCGATCTTCTTCTTCAACTGTTTCCTCCATGTTTCAGTGATCTTTTACTTTCAACTTTTTCTTACTTATAATCTCATAGATTTTCTCCTTCAACTGTTTTCTTCCATATCTCAACCATATTCTTCTTCAGCTGTGTTGTCTGTATCATACTTCTCCTTTCAAATGTTTCTTACATAAGTATATGAGCTTCCACTCCAACTGTTTCCTTTGTATCTCAAAAACGTTTTCCTTCAACAGTTACTGTTACTTTGCATAATTATGAACAATTTTTCCTTCAGTTGTTACTTTCATATCTCTACAATATTTTCCTTCAACTCTACTTTTCCTTCAGCTACTATTAATGTTACTACCCTATATCTGAGAGATATTTTCTCTCTCCTCGTCGTTGTACCAATATTTGCTTAAAATAATGTTGAGATATAACTTGTCCTTTTCCACAGTGATCAAGAAAGAAGTTGATTCCATATACAGTAACCAATATGAAAAAGACATCGTGAAAGCTTTGAAGAATATCAGGGCTGAGATAGTCGAAGAATATGTGAGTTAAATTTTTGGTTATTTATTTACCCTGTATATTACCATCATTGCATGGAGACATAATCCAGTTCACATCAATGTTTTCTAATCAGAAACCATTCAGAGCCTTCCGTCATACTTCAAGAGCAATCGTGATAAACCAGTGTGTTTCTAGAAAGCCTGCAATGTGCTGAAGGAATTTTAATCCATTAGTCTGTTCTTCATCATCATGTGCAATAATTTTCCATGTATAAAAACATTTTATTATTCTTACTAGAGGTAATTATAATTGTTTGACATGAGGTAATAATGATAGATTTTTTTTAATTTGTTTCTTACAGGAACGTGATGACCCTGTGTACAGATTTTTTTTTAATTTGTTTCTTACAGGAACGTGATGACCCTGTGTACACACAAACTGCCGACATAGACAACATGCAAGTTCCAACATTTACTGTCCCCAAAATACCAGTGGCAACAAACAGAGATGAACCAGTTCGTGCTGCAACTGAAACACCATCAACCTCGCGTCAACCATCACCAGGAGCTAGCTCAAACAGCGAGACAGTTACCATGGAAACAGTCGAAGAGGACGATGACACACCTGTAGATGTAAAATTATTCAAAGTCGAAGACAATCTGGACCCAAAGGAGAGGATGATGCGGAAAATTATACATAATCCAATTGCAATGAGACTTGTACATTCGCCTTATGCTAAAGAAATATTTCGAATCAGTGACGATGTTGTCAATGATCTGCGTAATCCAAAGAAAGTTGAGCGTTTGATTCAAAGCGATTTAGCCTTGCAGTGGGAATTAAAGTTTGCCAAGTTTGATGTCCAAAGAGAGTTGTCTGGAAGGCATTCCAAGTTACTTCAGCTAAATAATGAAGTGTACAATGAGATTCATAAAGAGGCTCTCTGTAAGGATCGTGGGCGAACACATCGTAAGACAAATTATGGTTATCGAGAGTACCTAACCGAGGGACAGAGAAAGCGGGACAGACGGAGGGCTCGGGTGGAGGAAACGATGAACAAAAATCCTAATGTAGGCGGCTACAACTCTGGAGGTGAGTAATTATCCGATACGGGTGCCCTATATATACATATAGTATTCACTCTGTCCGTCCGTACACCAATTTTGTTCCTTGCTGGTAACTTTGGTATTTATTGACTGATTTACATGAAACTTGATTAAGTTGTTCAGTTCGCAAAAATACATGCTGAGGTAAAAAGTCAAGGTCAAATGTCAAGGTCACTGGATCAAAGGTCAAGGTCAAATTTTGCATCTTTTCACTGATGAACATTTTATGACATTATGATATAAAGTTGGTCGGAATTAAACAAAGAGTCAACTGACCAAAGGTCAAGATCACTGGGTCAAAGGTCAAGGTCAAATTTTGTATCTTTTCACTGATGAACCTTTTGTTATGACATTATGAAGTAATGTTGGTCAGAATTAAACAAGGAGTCAACTGCCTGAAGGTCTAGGTCGATGTCAATGTCCAGGTCAAATATTGTATCTTTTTACTGATGAACATTTTTTTTTATGTTATTATGAAGCAAAATTGTTCAGAACTTTACACTGAGTCAACTGACCAAAGGTCCAGTTTACGTGGTCCAAAGGTTCAAGGTCAAGTTTTGTATTTTTCACTGATAAACATTTTTTGTTCTGATATTATGAAGCAAAGTTGGTCGGAATTAAAGAATAAGTCAACTGACCAAAGATCAGGGTCACTGGGTCAAAGGTCAAGGTCATTTGAGTCCAAAGGTCAAAGACAAATTGGATCTCTGACTATGACCCTGGCTCTTGATGGGGGAGGTATCTAAGCTGAAATAAAACAAAACAAAGCTAACAAATGAGTATTGCATCGGTATTTACATTTCTGTTAGCCCAGCAAATATGGAGATGGAAGGAAACAAGACTCACATCATAGTACATGTAAAATGTATATTTTGCTTCCTTGTGATTCTTTTTGAAGTCCAAATGTCAAATGTCAAGCTCAGCTATATGGGCAGATTGCCTCTTGATGATTATGGGGGATATATTGCCACAAGACGGGGCCCTTACTGACCTGTCAGTGTTCTAGTTCCTCTACTCAAAGCTTAAGCTAAAGACACTACAGTAATTTTTAGTTCTCATGATTAATAATCTATATAAAACTCTGAAGAGTTCTCTCCCCTCCTGACATATACATCTAATCTTTCGTATGGTATTTAGGGTGGTTGGGTGGGGCAGCTAACTTGTCTTTCACCAAGGTGGCCGGGGTTGGATTCCCTGATCGGACGTGAAAAGTTATTGGGTTACCTGCCACGTGGGTTTTTTCCCCCCGATTTCCTCCCAAAATAAGACACTAACATCCGGGCCAACAACAGTTATTAACATCAGTTGATGTAAATTGTTTTATAATTGTTGTAAAATAAATAAAGTTTATATATTTTTTTGTTGTGGATATGCCAGAATTTCCAGTTTAGGTTTTGAAAATTTCAGTTCACAGAGAGTATAATATTTAAAATACACATGAAAAATTATATTGAAAAAGTTATGAAAAAAATGGTAGAAAATAAGTATACTTTTTTTTTAGTTTTCTAAGTAATGTACATGTATAACAAAGTTTTGTACATGCTAATCTTTACGCCACTAGGGAACTACTTCCGCCTGAAGAGGGCGCTGGACAACCCTTCCCAGCTGCGACAGGCAATGAAAGACAAGGAAAACGGGACAACCGGTTCATCTTTAGTCACCATTGACAACGAGATCTTTGACCTAATGAAGGATCCCTACCTCCTGATTGGTGTACTGTACCAGGAGCATGAACTACTTTATAAGCTATCAGAGTGAGTACAGTCACCATGCATAGCAATTCCGAAAAGATACTATATTCATCTTTAAGTTCGTTCAGGGTAATTTTCACATTTTCATCAGGAAATTAATAGTTACGACGCAGTGAACAATTTGCTGAAAACAGGTTGTTCCATCATGTCTGAAACCTCAAAACTCCCTCATTCTACATCCTGTGGTCAAATGATCTTCCAGTTACTGTAGGGTGCGTGTAATGATCATAACAGGTGTATCTGAATCAAATGATCTTCCAGTTACTGTAGGGTATGTGTAATGATCATTACAGGTGTGTCTGAATCAAATGATCTTCCAGTTACTGTAGGGTGTTTGTAATGATCATAACAGGTGTATCTGAATCAAATGATCTTCCAGTTACTGTAGAGTGTGTATAATGATCATAACAGGTGTATCTGAATCAAATGATCTTCCAGTTACTGTGGGGTGTGTGCAATGATCATTACATGTGTATCTGAATCACATGATCTTCCAGTTACTGTAGGGGGTGTATAATGATCATAACAGGTGTATCTGAATCAAATGATCCACTAGTTTCTCCAGGGTGTGTGTAATGATCCTAACAGGTGTGTGTGAAACAAATGATCTCCTAGTTACTGTAGGGTGTGTGTAATGATCATTACATGTGTATCTGAATCAAATGATCTTCCGGTTACTGTAGGGTGTGTATAATGATCATAACAGGTGTATCTGAATCAAATGATCCACTAGTTACTCCAGGGTGTGTGTAATGATCCTAACAGGTGTGTGTGAATCAAATGATCTCCTAGTTACTGTAGGGTGTGTGTAATGATCATAACAGGTGTATCTGAATCAAATGATCTTCCAGTTACTATAGGGTGTGTATAATGATCATAACAGGTGTGTCTGAATCAAATGATCCCCTAGTTACTCCAGGGTGTGTGTAATGATCCTAACAGGTGTGTGTGAATCAAATGATCCCCTAGTTACTGTAGGGTGTGTGTAATGATCCTAACAGGTGTATCTGAATCAAATGATCTTCCAGTTACTGTAGTGTGTGTAATGATCATAACAGGTGTATCTGAATCAAATGAATGCTTTTTGAAGTTATATTGATACATTAAAAGGGAAAGATGAATTGAGCAAAACAGTTTCAGTACGGTTCCACGCACTTTCTCCCTCATTGGAAATGCGGAATGAAGGAAATCCGCCTCATTGGGGGTTTCAGAGGTTGACACCTATGACTGAAATAGACTAAAAATAATGACCTGAGCATATTTATCTGATGCATATATAATTGTACCTTCTGTTTAGTACATCTTAGTGTGTAATTGGCTGAGCAACAATGCTGCAATATTTTAACTCATTCACCCCTGAAGACACATTTGAACTCTTCCAATTCAAAGGTGGGAATAGTTCATTGTGAAAATTTCAGGGGTGAATGAATTAAACTAAAACACTTTGTCTTAAGCCTCAACTAGATCTTACAATAAGGCCTAGGAAAGGAAAAGTTTTGTGTCATTGTTGCCTTGGTAGTTGAAGTCATACACAAAAATAACACTGTAACAGTTGCAAAAATTACCCGATATACCGTATATTATCAGGCACAAGATAGCAAGTACAGTTTAAATACGGCAGACCTTCGAAGTTGACAATCTTTTGTGAAAAAGATGAAAAATCTCCATATCTGTGTGAATTGGGCCCCTTCAATTTTGAAGTTGTATTTCAGCAGAAAATAATCAAAAGCCATGTAAAGATTCATACCAGAATGTTTTTCTTCATATTTCATGTGAAAATCATTTTTAGCTAGCCTATTCGAAGAATAGGGGGGCTAATGTAGTCATCCCGGCGTCAGCGTCCGGGAACCTGCAGAGGTTAAAAGTTTTGGTGCAAGTTTTTTCCAAACATGTTGGATCCTCACACTCAATACACAGTTGTGTATTATGAGTTTAAGTCATTTATATCGAGTGTAAGCAATGTGCTGGACCATATTTTCATATTTTATGGCCCAAAAACACCTTAATTGGACTTGGTTAAATTCGAGGTTAAAATTTTCGGGCAAGTTTTTTTGTAAAGTGTTGGACAACTACCATCAATAGGCTGTTGTCTATTATAAGGTTGAAGCATTTATATGGAGTGTTAGCAATGTTCTGGACAATATTTTCATATTTTATGGCCCAAAAACAGCTTAATTGGACTTAGTTAAATTCGAGGTTAAAGTTTTCGGGCAAGTTTTTTTGTAAAGTGTTGGACAACTACCATCAATAGGCTGTTGTCTGTTATAAGGTTGAAGCATTTATATGGAGTGTTAGCAATGTTCTGGACAATATTTTCATATTTTATGGCCCAAAAACAGCTTAATTGGACTTATTAGAATTCGAGGTTAAAGTTTTTGGGCAAGTTTTTTCCATACAGTGTTGGATCATCACACTCAATACACAGTTGTGAATTATGAGTTTAAGTCATTTATATTGAGTGTAAGCAATGTTCTGGGCAATATTTTCATATTTTATGACCCAAAAACAGCTTAATTGGACTTGGTTAAATTCAAGGTTTAAGTTTTTGGGCAAGTTTTGTTGGGTAGTGTTGGACCACCACCATCAATAGGATTTTGTCTATGATAAGGTTGACGTATTTGCATTGAGTGTAAGCAATGTGTTGAACCATATTTTCATATTTTAGCGTCCAAAAACAGCTTTATTGGACTTTGTTAATTTCTTAACAATCACTTCACATAGACGTTTCTACACATTTAACAGTCTTTGAAATATCCTGGTGGTAAGTGAGGTGGCAAATAAAACGACAGGCACTATATCAACGTTTTACTATACATGTGTTTCTATTGATAGTTGCAGTATTATAATAACATACAGAGGTGAGCTATGCTGTTCTCCGAAAGCTCTTGTTAAACTAGGAAAATAAGATTTTTGAAAGTTTCATTGCATTACAATTATAGTTATAAATAATATTTCACTGTATGTGTAATTTACAATGTAATTTGATTTTCAACAATATGATTATACAATTTATTAGCCTTGAATATGCCCACATCACAAAAGAAAAAGGAGATTTTCTTTATTTTTAGCTCACCTGGCCCGGAGGGCTATGCTGTGGTGCGTCGTCCGGCGTCAATATTTTACTTTAAACAACTTCTTATGAATAACCAAAAGGCCAAGGCTGATGATATTTGGCCAGTAGCATGCTGGGATGAAGGGCTACCAAGTTTGTTTAAATGAATGACCTTGACCCACGTTCAAGGTCACAGGGGTCAAATATGTTAAAATTTTCAAACAACTTCTTCTCAATAACCAAAAGGCCCAGGGTACTGATGTTGGGCCTGTTGCATACTGGGATGAAGGGCTACCAAGTTTGTTCAAATGAATGACCTTGACCAACTTTCAAGGTCACATGGGTCAAATGTCGTTAAATCTTCAATCACTTCTTCTCAATAACCAATAGGCCCAGGGTACTGAAATTGGGCCTGTAGCATGCTGGGATGCAAGAATACCAAGTGTGTTCAAATGAATGATCTTGACCCACTCTCAACCTGATGTCCTTGTACAACATTCAAGGTCACAGGCATCATATGTTTAAATCTTTTAATTGGTTCTTATGAATCAAACACTGATATTCTGCCTGTAGTTGTATTTTAGTCCACTTTTAAGATTACAAGTGTGAGCTTAATACCAGATGAGCGATGCAGGCCCATTGGGCCTCTTGTTTATTATCAATTTTCCACAATAAATTCTTAGGGTTCAAGTAAAATGTTCCAATTCTGTGAACTGGAGTCAATATAACAAGCATTAAAAATGATAAATTGATGAGATTTGTTTTAAAATTTCTGTTAACATTAACAGATTATTGCATTGATGAATTGTCACATCCACAAAACCTCATGCAGGCACATCAATTGGCACAATTATTACTTAGTACAAAATTTAAAGGGTGTGAGGTACGGAAGTCTAGGCGTGGAATGCTGGGCTCGTGACTAATGGGTTACAGGTTCGGGTCATGTCACTCTGCACTGTGTTGTATTCTTGAACAAGATACTTTACTTCGCTTGTTCCAGTCTACTCAGCTGTAAATGAGTATGAGGTTTGGCAGTGCTCAGGAATTGTTGAAGTCTAACTGTGAGTGCTTAAATGGCAACACCAGCTGTATGCTCCGCAGGGATTTGAGAATTACGATATAAGCTGGTTGCTGTGGCCCAATAACCATGGATAATAGTTTGTGAACTATTTTGAGAGGACCTACGACCTAGGTTGTGATAAAGCGGTATGTAAGAACCTCAAATTATTATTATTATTTCAACACCACCTGTTGTCACTTTTTCAGGAATTACCCAGACATGTTTCTGAAGATGTTACAGGGATTAAACGGCTACTCCTCTTACACAAGCTGTTACAGCGAGAACCAGTCCAGAAACCGCATGTAAGTCACCTGATGCTGTGCTCCTAAATTACAGCCGTTACTTCGTATGCTAAAACAATTGGGAGAAATGAGAATGAATTTACCTTTGTACGACAGTGCCAGATATCATTCATATAGGCTATGAATGCTGTAAGCCGATTGTTGATGTCATCATTATTATGACATCATAGCTGTTACGTTGATACCAATGACCCTCCCTGGATGTGCTATACATTTACTGAGCATATACGATAAATACCATATTTGAACTCAATGCTGAATACTAATAAGTGTAAAATGAATTTTCCATGAGGAAAATTGTTAATCAGCATTGAACTGCTATCAGTTGGCATTCATAGGCAATATGAATGCCAACTTGACAAAGACAAATAAAACATGAAGTG
Source organism: Mizuhopecten yessoensis (assembly GCF_002113885.1). Taxonomy (NCBI): domain Eukaryota; kingdom Metazoa; phylum Mollusca; class Bivalvia; order Pectinida; family Pectinidae; genus Mizuhopecten; species Mizuhopecten yessoensis. The sequence continues at coordinate 722,377 of NW_018406710.1, read as the reverse complement.
TGCTTCATGTTGGATTTGTTTTAGTCCAGTTGGCATTCATATTGCCTATGAATGCCAACTGATAGCAGCTCATAGCTTAAAATAGCTGTATTAAACTTGACACCAATTAAGTCAATTGCTGAACTTGATTTTACTAAATTTAAATGAGTTCTTTTACCTTCAATTGAAATGGCTTTATTTTACAGCCGTAAGTGATGATAAATGTTTGATGAATATTGATGGATATGTAAATTTGTGGCAAGGCATTTAATACATAACACCATGGAAAAGATATGTATGAATATTCTAATTCATGAAGGAATAAATATCTCCTTCAGGCGTATGCTTGAGATGATGCGTTTCCGCGACATGAGAGGCCCCGAGGACCTGATGATGATGATGGAGATGGCTGGACCAAAGATGCGAAAGAACATGCGACGACACCCCATGCATGACATGGACGATGATGACGAGGATATGCATATGATGATGATGAGAGACATGGCGATGATGAATGACATGAAGCCACATCGTGAGTAAAACTGATGTGTAAAAAAAATATACATACCAACCTTAACTCATTCACCCCTGAAATTTCATTATGAAGTATTCCAACCTTTGAATTGGAAGGGTTCAAATGTGTCCTCAGGGGTCAGTGAGTTAACAGAATAAAATTTCAATGAATTGAAGAATAATAAAACTAAAGAAAGTTCTGTTAAAATACATTAACAACCCTAAAAAACAGTAAAACCTTGATAAAACACCCTTCCTTTTATTTATCACCTCACTTACTGCCAACATATTTCGAAGTCCCTTTTCCTCATTTTTCTTAAGAATTCCTTTCTGCGTTTCCCTCAAATTGTCGCCAGACCCTCTGATAAGGTGAACATCTCCCTGAACAAACGATGACCATCAAATATATCCAAATATTCTCAAAACTATCAACACATTACCTCCTCCAAAATATTTACCCTAATACGTAAGTTATCTGGCAAATGGCTGGTTGACGATAAATATGCCATGTTTCATCCTTGAAATGTCATGGGTTACGCTCGCTTACTTTCTCTGCACCCCTGCAGGAATATGTCATAATAACCTTAAAGGTAGCAGATAGCTATTTGATTGGTTTCAGATTAAAAAATATCCTGACCAATTGCTAAGCTGATACCTGCCCTTACAGAAAAGCGACACACCGACATCAAAGCCAGTCAATTTCATTGTTCCGTTGCCACACCATTCCTTTGATGTACAAACTAATCTATTTTTATACGACCGTCAAATTTGACGGTAGTATTATGGTATGGTGTTCGTCCGTCCGGTGTAAACTTTGTTTGTCCGGCAATCTCCTCCTACATTTTTTGATCGATCTATATGAAAATTGGTATACATTATAATCATGATATGAAGTTGTGTCTCCCTTAACAGAATTTTGATTCGACAATTTTTCCAAAAGTTATTGCCCTTTGTTCATTTCAGTATTTGAATTTTGTCCGGAGATCTTCTCCTACATTTTTCGACCGATCTATTTGAAACTTGGTATACATGATAATCATGATATGAAGTTGTGTCTCCCTTAACAGAATTTTGATTCGACAACTTTTCCGAAAGTTATTGCCCTTTGTTCATTTCAGTATTTGAATTTTGTCCGGAGATCTTCTCCTACATTTTTCGACCGATCTATTTGAAACTTGGTATACATGATAATCATGATATGAAGTTGTGTCTCCCTTAACAGAATTTTGATTCGACAACTTTTCCGAAAGTTATTGCCCTTTGTTCATTTCAGTATTTGATTTTTGTCCGGCAATCTCCTCCTACATTTTTCAACGGATCTCTTTGAAGATTTTCTCCTACAATTTTTATAGCATATCAGCTAACCACTCTTAGGATGATGCAGATCTTATTTCAATGTAAGAAAGTATATAACACTATATGGCATTCAACGGGCGTATTTTGTTCCGCCCCGCGGTACTCTTGTTATCATCCACAAAGGGTGATCATGTACAGAGCCTTCAATTTTGTCATGAAATTTCCAGGGGTGCAGAGATCATTAGAGAGCGTACGTAGCTCCTGGAATTTCGAGGATGGCCATGTTTGTGTGTGCTGTCTGCCACTGAATAGACTGATCTTCTCGGTTTTTCCACTTGTACGAAAATTGTGAAAGCTTGTTCCTTATCCACAGATATGGACGAAATGAGAAAGAAGATGAGATACCCCATGCACAGGATGGAGATGGAGCGAATGAAAAGGCACGAAGAAATGGGCAAATTCTCGAAAAAAGACTCTAAATCAAAATCTATATCTGACTTTCCACCTGGTGGTGCGTCAAAATCGGGTGGAATGGCAAGGAGCTCTTCTTCAGAAGAAGGTTCTAAAGTAAGTAATATTGCATCGTAATATAAAACACATTTGTTAATTGCTACTAGAAAATTACAGACAATAGTTCCTTATAGGCAAACAATATTGTAATGTTTGACAATTACGATTAAATTCTTTGTCAAGAGACACATACAGTATTTTGGTATGACCAACAATATCAATCGTCATTAGTAACTAACTATACCCCCACATAATGAGAAGGTATATAGTATTCGCTTTGTCAGTGTATCGGTCAGTGTGTGTGTGTGTGTGCGTGTGTGCGTGTATGCATCCCTTTGTCTATAGTAAAAACCTTGTGTACAAGATATCTCCTGAACCCCCTAAACAAATTTAGTTCCTATTTATACCAAAGTATGGTAGTATCAAGTTCTACACCTTAATCATTTAAAAATTGTGATGGTCATCAGTCAAGGTTAAAGGTGAAAGGTCAAAGATCACACTTGACCACTTTTGAAATAAAAAAGTTTGTGTACAAGATATCTCATGAACAAATTTAATTTATATTTACACCATTGTAAACTGAGTTCTTCCACAGGTCCCATATTCTCAGGCTCAAGCATAGATTCTGTGCTAAAACCAACTTTCTTGTAATTCGCTTCAGTCATGTCAAATGATTAAAAAGTCAAATGTAAATATTGAATATATTATTAACAATTCATAACTGAAACAAGAAATAAGTCTTGAGCACAAAATCCATGCTTGAGCATGAAAACGGTTCCATGAATATGGGCCAAGGATAGATTTTGTTAGTCTTTAGTCAAGTATAAGGGTCAAAGGTCATGAGCAAATTTGATAGGTGGGAAGAATGGTGGGATAAATCTATATGAGCCTCTTCTTACTTTGATTTTATTATTAGTTGAACTTACTTGAAAGAATTCTTAAGTTGATAGCCCTCGGGTAGTAATTACTTAATGATTTTCATGGAATTATGTGATTAAAATATCCAAACTTGGTTCAGGTTGGGAGTATCCTCCTGTGGTCATGATATAAAGATATAGAAATTGAGTGGCTGACACTCAAAAAGGCTGAGGGGTGGGGACCAAAAAGTTATAACCACATACCTGCTTAGTGGGCATAATCACACTTAACAGATTTATGCTACCAGGATTGGCTCAAGGGCCCTACCCTGCCATTGGGGACTTAGTCCCTGGGTCATAACAGCAAAAGGGTTCAGATTCCCACCCTTTAACCAGTTGCTGAGTTGGAGACTTATCCATAAAATTACTTTTAATGATAATATGCAATGATTGTTAAAATACCCAGGTTAGGGATACAGGCCCTATGGGCTTCTTGTCATATGATCAGAAATTTGAAGCTTTGATCATCTATTGTGATGTAATTTTAAACATAATGACAATGTACAGTACATTGAGAGTTGTCTGCCTCCTCAGGAATCAAGCGGGAAGTCAGGACTCATGGGTATGATGAAAGGAATATTTAAAAAAGGCAAGGACAAAGACAAGGACAATGACAACAAAGACAAAGACAAGGACAACAAAGACAAGGACAACAAAGATAAGGACAACAAAGACAAGGACAACAAAGACAAGGACAAGGACAACAAAGACAAGGACAAGGACAACAAAGACGAGGACAACAAAGATAAGGACAACAAAGACAAGGACAAGGACAACAAAGACAAGGACAACAAAGACAAACCACAACAGGTGATTCTGAATTGACTTTTTCTTGTCAAAAAAGCTAACATCAAGTAATCAAGAAGGCCATTTAACATATTCATTTTTATTTTATTTTTCTTTCTCAGACATGCATTTTACTTGTAACAGAAAGAACATTTATAATTGAATGTGAACATATTTAGAGACAACAATGCTCCGGCAAATAATTTTATTTGTTTGTGTTTCATATTTTTTTATATTTTTTTTATTATTAAGGTCAGAAACTATCATTGGAAATTTTTCGAATATTTTAGTGATGTTAGTGAGGTGCTTGAATGAAATCTTGGTTTCCATTGTAGACAAAACTGGATAGTGATGGTCTGGATGAAGATGGTCCTAAGTCGAACTCTCTGGAGACGGATGCGGCTCCACCTATGGGTAAGTGCTTGATCATATATGCACAAGTTCCAATTGGCACTGTAAAACAACAAGGCAATACAGAAGTGTCAGCAAAACCATAACTCAGACTCAAAATCCATAAAACTTGGGCAAAATATGGACAAAGGAAGGACTTACATGGAGACCCTTGGAAATGTGCAAGGGAAATAAGGCGAGGTGTTCCGAAGGGTAGTTTAGTGTCTTCTCCTTCATCGATGACTCCTGCCTTGTAAATCTAGGTCAAATCAAAGTAATGCCACGTCCTCATGGGGAGAACTGGGGTACTGACAGCAAAATGAGTAGACGGGCTAATGAGCATAATCAAAAACACTGATCGTCAAATTACTCAAAGACATATCATATTTTCTAATGAGATCATGGTGGCGACCCGAAAACTTGTCCGCGGTCTTCATTAGCTTGTTTCTGTGGAAACGCCATGTTGTAAGTTTGTCCGTACGGACTATATGCTGTGGTATGTTGTTAAGTCATGTGACCTGAGGTCAAGTGACCTATCACCATTGTTCATGGTCCGCCTGTCAATTTTTCTTCGCTACTGGTCCTGAATGTTCGAAGGGATTTTACTAAGCTTGGTAGGAAACTCACTGAGCTAAATGTTTTTACTAATGAATAGTGTAGCTCAAAGAGCGGGAGTAAAATGGAAATAGGTGAGCTATTCCGTACCACCTGCCTCTTGGTGATTTCTTGGCAGTTCTGTTAAATGATTGCTAGTCCGACACACTATTTATTCATTGTTAACAAAAACACTGGGAGAGATGAGTTTGGGAGCAGCCAAAGTAAAAGCATTCAGAAAGTCATGAATTCCTTACTTCATGTGTTGTAAACCCCTGATATGATACAAGTGACTTTTTGATGGCTTTCTTTTGGTACCTTGATACTTTGAAAGTCTTTGTATCACTAACCCTGTGTGTATGAAATATCTCATGGACCGATCAACAGATTCAGGGCACGTATTCATGAAACCGATCACATACTCTAGCTTGGATTCTGTGCTCAAACCAACTTGATTGTAACCAGCTTGAATCTTGTGACACTGTGAAAAAAAACTGTAGACATTTTGAACTGTAATCTGCAGGTTGAGGTGATTTGACAATACCAGAATTAATGAGGGATTTCTTATGATCATTGTTGGGATTTCACTAATACACCATCCAAAATTTGTACAATCCATTGATGAAATGTATTTCTAAATTACATTTTCACCTGAACCGGAAGTTTGGTTTGAGCACAAAATGTGAGTTTGAGCATGAGAACGGTTTCATTAATACAGGCCCAGATCATATTTACATCATTATGATAGTACCATAGCATCAAGCTCGACTCCTGATTAGAATTTGGTGGTCATCTGTTGAATATGAAGGGTCATAAGTCATAGGTCATAGGTCAACATTTACTACTTTATTGGAAGTGAAAAGCTTGGGTATTTAATGTATCTAAAAAACACCTCACCAGATTGAGTTTATGATAAAAACATTGTGCAGTAATATTAAGTTTTACACCTGATTAGAACTTGATGCCATTGATCAAGACTGTTTTGTTTTGGTGGGGTATATATACGTGAACGTCTGCTCACTTATGTTTTGTATTTGTGACAATTAATTCCAAAACAGAGAACACTTACATGTACAGCAGACCTTTCTAGGAGTATAAAGCGTAATTTCAGGATATTTCTTGCAAAAAAGTTGTGTGATATTTTGTATCAGTAGCAGTATCTTGCTTGCCCAAAGTGGAGTGTATTATGTCATCGTGACAACCATCTGTTTACGTTACTTCAGGGCGAGACATAAAACGTAGTGATCAGCAAAACTTTACCATCATGGGAAAATGAAACAACTACATAGAGGCCACATTGAATTGCCTGTGGAAAATTGATGATAGCAAATTCAGTACAAATTACCAGCTCCAGGAACTCTCCAGAACTTAACAAGTTCAAATTAGATACCTACAAGAGGAACGTGAAAGTTCATTGGCTTATCATTTAAGGACAGTTTGATTGATAGAGGTTGTTAAAATAGGGAGTTACCAAGGAACTCGTCAAGCTTTACTAAAATGTCACTGATGTCACTACAACTTGGCAGTGTAAGGATAAAGAAGTTAACCCTTTCACCACTGTAGACCATATTGGACCCCTTCATATCAATGCATGGTAGAGTCTACTAAATTTACATAGGGGTGAAAGGGTTAATAATGATGTGGTTATAAACGGGATAAAAACAATGTAACAAGATATTCTACATTTTGAAAATAGTTGACCCAGGCAACCTTGAATGTGGTTCAAGGTCATCTTGAGACCTTACCTTTGCATAAGTAAAGATGGCCTCTGCATGACCGACCTCCATAAGATCTATATTTAGTATGAAACTAGGACAAGAAAACAAACCAATACTGGTAATACTGTAAACAAAACCATCTAATTCATTCACCCCTGAAATTTCATAATGAACTATTCCAACCTTTGAGTTGGAAGAGTTAAAATGTTTCTACAGGGGTGAATGAGTTAAACTCAAAATTGATGAAAATGGGAAAGTTGGAAGTGTAGCAATAGCTTTTACTCATCCTAATCAACAAAACTTGAACAACTTGACTTGTTATATTAGTAACCTGGAAATGTGAAATCCAACATACTGCATCACCACGTCGTCAAAATAGTTCAGCCTTTTCAACCTAAGGAAAAACATACATGGAACCCACAAGGACCTCAAGTGAAAACAGGAAGTGATTTTGGAAGTAAAGACCAGAAGTGATTTTGGAGTCCTATTTTCATTGTCGTTATTGGTCCTACTGACACCAAATCACCCAAACTGTTGTTTACAAACTATGCATGTCATTTGGAAGATGTTGATGAAACAGAAGCTGAAGATCAGACAACTTGGATAACTATTCAGTCAATTTGAAGCCTTTCTATAGCCCAGGTATGGATAGATGCAATCACACACAATCTTGTAAACCAGGCTACATTACTGTGTGATATGGTATTTCACAATTTTAAATGTCGAGAATGTCCACCACATGTAACAAGGTTCGTTTAGCGGGTAGGGTTAAAATAATGGGTATCACATAGCATCAGAAAACAGGTGTTTGCGAGGTTTAGACATCCTCAAAATTTCAGGGGTTACACTCACTTACATTATATCTACACACCTGGAATATGGCATAACAATATGGGGGCACATGGTGAACTAATATATCAGTTTCAGGTAGAAAAAACTGACCAATATTGGCTAGGTGGATACCTGTCCTTTGAAGAAAAACAGAGGAAGGAAACCGGACTGAGTTTCTTTCTGTTTCAAATCAATGGATCAAACAAGTCTGCTTGTATTATCCACAAGGTGGTGTGTACGGAGCGTTTGATTTTGTCATGCCATATTCCACGGATGTATAGAATGTTCAGTGAGCGTACCCCCCGGAATTTCGAGGATGGAAGGGTGGGGTGGGGGGGGAGTTAACGAAAATACAAAAATATTTATCGGTTACCAATGTATTAACGCCAGAATGAACCATGTATGTCTCTTTGCAAAAGTTTTATGGGAAACTTAACATTCATTTCATTTACAGGATATTGAAGATAAAAGTCATCTTGGGAGGGAAAATAACAGGATTTAAAATGGTGAATGGATGATCTACTGTCTCAGGACTGGCTGGGGTGTGAAGGTTTGTGTGCATGAGTACTGTGGAACATCTACTTTCAAATCACAGAGAATTGCTAGCTTTGCTAATCATGACTCGAGTGACATTCAGGGGTTGGATCTTTTCAAAAACTTTCAAAATATTATCAGACAATGTCACAAAAGTAGCCTACCTAACTCATACGAATGGTCCCACCACGGACATGACATGCAATTTTGGCAGAATATTTGGAGAAAATGAACATGATAGATGTGAGGCATGTCCCTGGTGTAAAAATGTTGACAATATATATATAGGGGCTATAACCTCACTTGTTGACATTCTGGATGGTTCGTCGGGACCTAACAAGGCAGGTCTGTGTGAATTGTTTATGTCTAAACACCATCTGTTATATACAACGGTCAAATTCATGACCCAGTGTCAACCAGCGTGGAGATGTTAGCTGAAATGGACTGGAGACTGCTTGACACTTTCATAAATCTGTGTATTTGTTAATAATTCATAGCAAACTAAGAGTGATGAAAAGACAAAATGCAATGAGGAGACTTGTAACTACATTGTGGTCAGCCCAACTGGGGTTTCAGGATCTACAAAACTCAACAATAATAAGGACACTGGTCAGAATGGTCAACCTGACAAACATCGCTTTCTGCGGCATCATTCGTAATGAGTCTGCACAACATTGCCATGATAATCAATGTTTCAGCTGACAACTGGACTTCAATTTCAACTTGCCAAGTGATGTAGCTATTGGATCTTTATTGTGTGAACTGATCCATAGCCAGAACAAAATAATGGGTTTTAATTCAGTGGTAAGGAGTTTTTATTCCGTGGTAAGGAGTTTGTATTCCGTGGTAAGGAGTTTGTATTCCGTGGTAAGGAGTTTGTATTCCGTGGTAAGGAGTTTGTATTCCGTGGTAAAGGAGATTCAGTCAACCCTAGAAGTGCCTTAAGTGGTAATTTATTGTAGGTGTTCTCTTAATAAAGGTTCAGTTAGCAAGATAATAATTGCAGTGAGGAATAATAAAAGTTGTTTCTTGCTACATGTGGTCTGTTTATAGAGGTGGTTTCTTACCACATGTGGTCTCTTTATAGAGGTGGTTTCTTACCACAAGTGGTCTCTTTATAGAGGTGGTTTCTTACCACAAGTGGTCTCTTTATAGAGGTGGTTTCTTACCACATGTGGTCTCTTTATAGAGATGGTTTCTTAACACATGTGGTCTCTTTATAGAGATGGTTTCTTACCACAGATGGTCCATTTATAGAGATGGTTTCTTACCACAGGTGGTCGCTTTATAGAGATGGTTTCTTACCACAGGTGGTCTCTTTATAAAGGTGGTCTTTTAACACAGGTGGTCTCTTTATAGTGGTGGTATCTTCACAATGCTTGGGCCCTCTGACAAAGCTGGACTGGCTATTAACATTCACTTCTGAACCATTCATGTTTTCATCTGATCAACTTGTATTCAGTGCAGATTTCAGTGTTTTTTGTGTATATATTCCATGTCATTAAAATTGACGTTAAGAAATCACATTTTATTTCTACTCTGTGTATGCAAGTGAATACATTCCATGTCATTAAAATTGACATTTAGAAATCACGTTTTATTATTTTTAATTTCTGTGTATGCAAATAATTAACTACAAGAACCTAGTAAAGTATTTGTTGATTTCTGTAAATGGGTAACAATGCTTACACAAAAAAATTATCACCAAAGAAATTATTGAATTAATCCATCCGTACTGCACTTTTTACCATAGCCTCTCGTGACCTTGAAATTTAAGATTGTGATGAATCGATCTGAAATACTTTCCTAAATGCTCAGCTGGATGTACCACCTCATATACTAATCAGAATAGAAAATTAACTTCTGTATTTACTGCAGCACAATATTGACGGTCCACCATCCATTACCATCCATTGTTGATTACCGGTTTTGTTTTCTAACGTAAGTGGTTCAGTTTTGGCTGTTCCAGTGAACAAATAATTTATAAAAGCCTACAGTTTGAGGACACTCCCTGCCAAAACTAGCTCATTGGTTTCACTTCCTGAGTTTAAAAGCAGAACTGGATGCAATTAATCTGCCGTAAATTTGCGCGTATAGTGCCCACTTTTTTGGGTAAATATTGTCATGTCAAAAAGGGGGTGCACACTATACGCAGGAACATGTCATTCTTGAGTTATCGTTCTCGAGGTTTTTCAATATTAATCATGATAGTAAAAAAACAAAAAACAAATGTAAAACAAATCATTTGCAGATGTAGCCATATCTTCCTGGGTTTGGGAGCAGACCGCATGTTTACGAATATTCTGGAATATTTACATCATTCCCTTCTCCAGCTTTGAGAACTTTGACTGCGTATAAATTAGCATATATAGGCAGTGAAAAAAGGCTCGGCAGATGGATACCCGTTTTAAATAGGGCGCCTTTCACGCTTCATCAAGATTATCAGTCAGATGACAACTGTTGCTTGGTTCCTTCGCCATCTAGATACATCAAACATATTTGGGATCCGTTGTGTCCAATTATACAACAAAGGGATGCTAGCAAACATATTCGGGGTCCGTTGTGTCCAATTATACAACAAAGGGATGCTAGCAAACATATTCGGGATCCGTTGTGTCCAATTATACAACAAAGGGATGCTAACAAACATATTCGGGATCCGTTGTGTCCAATTATACAACAAAGGGATGCTAGCAAACATATTCGGGATCCGTTGTGTCCAATTATACAACAAAGGGATGCTAGCAAACATATTCGGGATCCGTTGTGTCCAATTATACAACAAAGGGATGCTAGCAAACATATTCGGGATCCGTTGTGTCCAATTATACAACAAAGGGATGCTAGCAAACATATTCGGGATCCGTTGTGTCCAATTATACAACAAAGGGATGCTAGCAAACATATTCGGGATCCGTTGTGTCCAATTATACAACAAAGGGATGCTAGCAAACATATTCGGGATCCGTTGTGTCCAATTATACAACAAAGGGATGCTAGCAAACATATTCGGGATCCGTTGTGTCCAATTATACAACAAAGGGATGCTAGCAAACATATTCGGGATCCGTTGTGTCCAATTATACAACAAAGGGATGCTAGCAAACATATTCGGGATCCGTTGTGTCCAATTATACAACAAAGGGATGCTAGCAAACATATTCGGGATCCGTTGTGTCCAATTATACAACAAAGGGATGCTAGCAAACATATTCGGGATCCGTTGTGTCCAATTATACAACAAAGGGATGCTAGCAAACATATTCGGGATCCGTTGTGTCCAATTATACAACAAAGGGATGCTAGCAAACATATTCGGGATCCGTTGTGTCCAATTATACAACAAAGGGATGCTAGCAAACATATTCGGGATCCGTTGTGTCCAATTATACAACAAAGGGATGCTAGCAAACATATTCGGGATCCGTTGTGTCCAATTATACAACAAAGGGATGCTAGCAAACATATTCGGGATCCGTTGTGTCCAATTATACAACAAAGGGATGCTAGCAAACATATTCGGGATCCGTTGTGTCCAATTATACAACAAAGGGATGCTAGCAAACATATTCGGGATCCGTTGTGTCCAATTATACAACAAAGGGATGCTAGCAAACATATTCGGGATCCGTTGTGTCCAATTATACAACAAAGGGATGCTAGCAAACATATTCGGGATCCGTTGTGTCCAATTATACAACAAAGGGATGCTAGCAAACATATTCGGGATCCGTTGTGTCCAATTATACAACAAAGGGATGCTAGCAAACATATTCGGGATCCGTTGTGTCCAATTATACAACAAAGGGATGCTAGCAAACATATTCGGGATCCGTTGTGTCCAATTATACAACAAAGGGATGCTAGCAAACATATTCGGGATCCGTTGTGTCCAATTATACAACAAAGGGATGCTAGCAAACATATTCGGGATCCGTTGTGTCCAATTATACAACAAAGGGATGCTAGCAAACATATTCGGGATCCGTTGTGTCCAATTATACAACAAAGGGATGCTAGCAAACATATTCGGGATCCGTTGTGTCCAATTATACAACAAAGGGATGCTAGCAAACATATTCGGGATCCGTTGTGTCCAATTATACAACAAAGGGATGCTCATCGAACATATTCGGGATCGTTGTGTCCAATTATACAACAAAGGGATGCTAGCAAACATATTCGGGATCCGTTGTGTCCAATTATACAACAAAGGGATGCTAGCAAACATATTCGGGATCCGTTGTGTCCAATTATACAACAAAGGGATGCTAGCAAACATATTCGGGATCCGTTGTGTCCAATTATACAACAAAGGGATGCTAGCAAACATATTCGGGATCCGTTGTGTCCAATTATACAACAAAGGGATGCTAGCAAACATATTCGGGATCCGTTGTGTCCAATTATACAACAAAGGGATGCTAGCAAACATATTCAGGATCCGTTGTGTCCAATTACACAACAAAGGGATGCTAGCAAACATATTCGGGATCCGTTGTGTCCAATTATACAACAAAGGTATGCTAACAACCTTCTTGTTCCATCGTTACACATTTAAATATCTATAACAGTAGCGTAAACAAATTATACAACAAAGGGATGCTAGCAAACATGTTAAGGATCCGTTGTGTCCAATTACACAACAAAGGGATGCTATCAAACATATTCGGGATCCGTTGTTTCCAATTATACAACAAAGGGATGCTATCAAACATATTCGGGATCCGTTGTGTCCAATTAGACAACAAAGGGATGCTAACAAACATCTTCGGGATCCGTTGTGTCCAATTATACTACAAAGGGATGCTAGCAAACATATTCGGGATCCGTTGTGTCCAATTATACAACAAAGGGATGCTAACAAACTTCTTGTTCCATGGTTACACATTTAAATATCTATAACAGTAGCGTAAACAATGGTGGCTTCATTCTGAAACATTCCACCGCATCACTCCATGAGCAGTATATATATGTCAATACACCTATGTGGCGACTGTTGTAAAAGAATAAAAATGTTCGAATTAACGGTTTCTCACATTAGTTATTTTAAAATTAAAAGGCTATGAAAGGAAGAAAAATAGTGTTGTTCACTGTGGATTTTCTAAATTTACTCCGATATCGTTGTAGATTCACTGGAACTATATTATCCTAGCAACCACGGCTACCGTAGTTACAATCGTAGCAACCTGCTTCAATTGTTTTTCCTGCGTATTGTAACATTCAAACATTTTTTGGACATAAATATAAGGATTGACCTTCATTTTGACTGCGTAAACAGTAGTATGAATGCATTTTGCAACGAACATATTCAATTACACAATATGGAGCGCTAACTTAGAATATGTTTGGTACATGCCATCAAAATGAAGGTCAATTCTTAATTATTGCCAACCAGTGAGGATCTGTAATTATACGGAAATATCGTCTTGTTGATGTTACGGAGGTTATTGAGTGAATGTCATTGTGACTGTGTAACTTCTGAATTGTTCAATATATTTCATCAAATTTTCCTGGAAACATTCTTAGCTGATTTGAAGTCAGAATTTTACAAAATGAGGGGGATGACCCTCCAGGGGGCTAAGGGATGGGGCCAAAAGGGGGTAATATGGACATATAAATATAAGTGATTTTTCTTCTGGAACTACGAGATGTCTATATCAACCGTATTTAGGTGGAAGCATTCTCCAGTGGTAGGGATTCAAAATTGTACATTTAGAGATTGGACTCGAGGGGTAATTTGGCCATATTGGTTAAAGTGACCTCTTTGGAGGAACTGTATAATGGACATCAACCCTATTTTGTTTGAAGCATTTTCAGGTTGGAAGAGTCAGAATTGCACAAATTCAGGGGCCGACTCCCAGGTGTTTGGAGGCTGGACCAAAAAAGTGAAATTGGGCCTATTTGCTTCAAATGACTTCTATTCTCTTTATGAGAATTATGAACTATGAACCATATCTTAAAGGTTTTTTCCAGGTCCATTGGGCTAAGGCAAAGAGTATTTTATTTCAGGTCTAATAAGCTAGTTGAAATATTATAGAAAACACGGATAGATCGCAATACAAAATGTTGGCGTACACATACAAGGCACTGAATGGAACAGCTCCTCAGTTCCTACAGGAGCTTGTTACCCGGTATCAGCCGTCACGATCACTGCGGTCGGAGTCAGAATCTCTGGTGTGTCCCAAAATCTCGCACTGCGGCCTATTGAAACCGGTGCTTTGGGAGGGTTTCGGCCACGTTGTGGAATAGCTTACCATCTGCTATTAGAAAGTCAAATACACTCGCCAAATTCAAGTGGGGAAATCAAAACTCACCTCTTCACATCTGCATTTTAGGGTCTCTACAAAGACGTCATGTAAATACCACCCTTTATTTGTTCAATCATGTGCACATTGCTTGCTTAAATGTATAAAAGTGATTGTAAGCCTTTGTTTCACGACTATAACTATTACTATTATCCATATGTTGTAAAGCGCTTTAGAGTAATTTTACAAATTAAATAGGACACTATATAAATGTTGTATATTATTATTATTTATTAGGGCCCCGTATCGGAGATACGGGTGCCCTATAGTAATCACTCTGTCTGTCTGTCTGTCTGTCTGTCTGTCCGTCCACAAATTTTGTTCCTGGCTGATAAATTTAGTATCTATGGACAGATGTACATGAAACTTGGTCAGGATGTTCAGTTCACAAAAATACACATTGAGGTAAAAAGTCAAGGTCAAAGGTCAAGGTCATTAGGTTCAAAGGTCAAGGTCAAATTTTACATCTTTTCACTGATGAATATTTTGTTACGACATTATGGTGCAAAGTTGATCAGAATTAAACATGGAGTCAACTGACCTAAGGTCAAGGTCATCGGGTCAGGGGTCAAGGTCAAATTTTTGTAGCTTTTCACTGGTGAACATTTTGCTATGACATTATGAAGCAAAGTTGTTCCGAATTAAACAAAGAGACACAATGGGATAAAAGTCAAGGTCAAAGGTCAAGGTCATTAGATTGAAAGGTCAAGGTTAAATTTTGCATCTTTTCACTGATGAACATTTTGTTATGACATGATGAAGCAAAGTTGATCAGAATTAAACAAGGAGTCGACCGACCAATGGTCAAGGTCATTGGGTCAAAGGTCAAGGTTAAATTTTGTATCTTTTCACTGGTGAACATTTAGTTATGACACTTTGAAGCAATGTTGCTCAGAATTAAACAAGGAGTCAATTGACCAAAGGTCAAGGTCACTGGGTCAAAGGTGAAGGTTAAATTTTGTACCTTTTCCCTGATGAACATTTTGTAATGACATTATGAAGCAATGTTGTTCAGAACTTAACACAGAGTCAACTGACCTTAGGTCCAGGTCACGGGGTCCAAAGGGTCAAGGTCAAGTTTTGTATTCTTCACTGATGAACATTTTGTTATGATATTAAGAAGTAAAGTTGGTCTTAATTGAAGAATAAGTCAACTGACCAAAGATCAGGGTCACTGGGTTAATGGTCAAGGTCATTTGGGTCCAAAGGTCAAAGACAAAGTGGATCTCTGACTTTGACCCTGGCTCTTGATGGAGGAGGTATATAAAGTGAAATAAAACAAATCAAAGAGAACAAATGAGTGTTGCACTGGTATTTACATTTCTGTTAGCCCAGCAAATATGGAGGTGGAAGGAAACTAGACTCACATCATAGTACATGTAAAATGTATATTTTGCTTCCTTGCAATTCTTTTTGAAGTCCAAATGTCAAACGTCAAGCTCAGCTATATGGGCAGATTGCTTCTTGATGATTATGGGGGATATATTGCCACAAGACAGGGCCCTTACTGACCTGTCAGTGTTCTAGTTATATACATGTAATTACAATAGATTTCTGAAGTAAAGGTCAAAACCAAATGGAGTTTGTAAGGTGATTATAGACCTGTGTTTAGACGGATTAGGATAGTAGGTTTTGTCATGTAAATCATTGGCATAGTGCCAACTTATGTTGTTACTTGTAATGTCTAATTATAGAACTATTATAAAATCTCACCGGTACCCAATTATAGACAGGTAATAAATACACATGATTTTTAAAGTGAAATGTGGGTTTTGGGTCAAGAACCAGGAAATCAAATCAGATGTTACCTATAGATCGGACAGAGTAATTTGAAGTTACAGATTGTGTACTACCGTATACTATATGTAGGGAAAACTATGAATGTGAGGTAAGAATAAACACACTTTTTCATAATGGAACAAGGAAGAAATAATGGTATGTCCTAATGGTAAGTCCTTGCACAGTCAACACCATTCAAATTTAAATGCGTTGGGTATTTTCAGGAATTAATCATATTATTCTATTTCTGTATTATAAAAAGAAAACTCAAGATTATCAATGCATACTGCAGGATTTTCTTTCAAATAATACGTATATCTGTCCGTCCTGGTTATAATTGTTTTATTGCTCAGTGGTGACCCTGGTAAAGTCGTTTTGTGTTTGTGGACGATAGCTGTGACGTTTAGACACACGTGTTTAGAAGTTGTGTGTTTGTGGGCGATAGCTGTGACTTTTAGACACAAGTGTTTAGAAGTTGTGTGTTTGTGGACGATAGCTGTAACGTTTAGACACACGTGTTTAGAAGCTGTGTGACAGCATTGTTAACGTTCTTACTTGAGTATAATATATTTCACATAATTATGTACAGTTGAGGATATTTTGGCTGACATTAAAGGCTTGAGGATATTTTGGCTGACATTAAAAGCTTGAGGATATTTTGGCTGACATTAAAAGCTTGAGGATATTTTGGTGGACATTAATAAGTTGATGTTGGTGCTTTTTTCGCACACAATATATTTTAAATCAAATTCTTTTTTTGCATAGTTCATAGGAGGAAGATCATTTATTGACACTAGTCAAGAGGTTGATATTTTTTAAGACATTTTAAGGTTGATTCTTTTCATTTCTTGTGACCATTATAAGAATGGTTATGCTTTGGTAAACACAAGTTGATGATCTGGTAGTCATTATAAGGGTGATCAATAGAATCTTCCCCTACCTTGAGGGTACAGTGACAGAGAAATCTCCACCCCGAGAGGTGATGTTTTTGGTTGTCTGACCGGAGATTCTGCCGAGGGTTTGACGTCCAAACAAATCACTCTGAGGGTTGAAGATATCTGTCACACCCTAAAGGTAGGGGATGATTATTTTTCTCCCATCTTATTATTTCAGTCACGACTGCCATGTTTGTAAACAAAACACATGTGGGGTATGCATATCGTCATTCACTTTTGATGATGTCACAATTACCGATGACGCATTTTAATGACGTCACAATTGATCATGTGCTAATCGGCACGAGGCTATCTCCCCCTAGGGGGTGATCAGCTGAACTTTCCCGGCAAGAACAGGAGACACACCTGTGAAGGGTGGGAGAAAATATTTCCACTGACACCATAAATGAGGTTGATGATGTTGTATCGTTGCATATTACAGGGAGAGTCGAGGGTACAGCTGATATCCTTCCATGGGCGATAGCACAGCCGGCTGTCCGACAGTCAACAACGCCTGTCCATGCTCGACCACAGACATCCAGCAGTGTTACCAAGCCTAGTTCACCCAGCAGCAGTAGTAATGTAGCGACAGCGACAGCTACAAGTACCCCAGCAGCCACGACCAGTGTATCCTCAGCAGGCAACAATGTTGCTAGCCTTGGATCAGCATTGACAGCATCAGCGGGGTCAGCGGAAATTCATAACCCGATGGAGGTTGATCCCTTTCCCTCGCTATTGACCCTAAAAGACAGCACAGCTGGCCATGGACTGAGCCAGATGTCGGAGACGAGCCTGAAACAAGTTTATAAACCCCCAAGTCCTGGGGCAGCCTCAAGTGCTAGCAAAGTCAACCCCACTCCAAAGGAGTCGAGTCAAAGTACAAAAGTCTCCACCCCCGAGGCTTCTGGGAGTCGCCGTGCCACGGAGACGCAAGTACGTCCACGCCCCCAAGCTACCAACACTACCCCACCACCATCTGAGCCCAAAAAGGCAAAAATTACTGGTCACGAAGTAAGCATTCCCCATGAAATAGCCATCATATGTAATTTAATTTTCCTGGTGGGCTGTCTTTCAAAAACGAAATCCCGATTTGTCAACCTTGATATACAAACTATAACAAACATTACAAGAATCTAATTAAAATCCAAGAGATGCCCAAATCCCTGCCCCATTGCCTTCGAAGTGCATGATATGAACATGTGATAAGTACGTTTTGCTTCAATGATTGTAAACTGTAAGTAAACAATGTGATAATTGATAAATGATAAAAGATGTCTTGAGTCAAATTTGTCAAATCTGGAAAATTTCTATGCAAGATGTATAAGTATTTTCAAGACATCCTTATTTAGTTGTGTACCCCTGTTTGTGTGTGTTTTGTAGAGCCTAGATCAGAATGTTTCCATTGACGCTAACCCAAGTTTGGAGTCTGTCTTTACCGAACCATCAAAAACGACATATTCAACGACAAACACTGGAAAAACACACACCATTCTACACGAACGTAAGTTAAATGTTGACCCCTATACACAGGAGACTTTATAAAATATTTAAATTCAGTATCTGTCGCTACGAAAAGCAAATTTATTTTATTAGAATTCTTAATATATCCATGATAACAAATAGTATCGGTTTTTTTTTTAGTATCGGTTACTGTTAATCATACAAATGCATTTCCATGTGAATTTAAGAGAATAAAACCCTAATTTGTGTTTCTCTCTGAACCGAGGCTGACCTATTCAGCACTTGTAGATGGAGGGGTCCAGACGTGCCTGCCCTACACAAAAATGCTGACTATTGCTAGTTTGCGTTATTTCTTTATAAAACAATGTCAATCCAGATGCAGGTTTTAAAATACATTATATAACTTAGTGGACACCTGTAAGAAGGACATGATATTCTTGATATATTGTTATATTTATTCTCCAAAACTGCATTTTTTAGCTCTGCTTACAGTTCGGTCCAAATGGGTTTGTTTATTGTGGAATATTTCTGTGCCACCTGAACTGTTTCAACCGGGATAAGCGAATGTGTCCCAAGATTTTAAAATGAAAGCTAAAAACTCTGCTGCTCAAAGAAATTTGATATTTCAATTTTTAAAAAACATGACAACATTTATCATGCATGAAGAAAAAAAAATCTGAATGTTTTCCATAACTTAATTTTGATGTTTGGAAAATAATATATTTTTCAGGACCAGGGTGCTCTACCAAGATTACCTTTTCTGCGGAACAGGGAGCAAACTCCCCTAACATCCAGGTTGGTGATGAGAACGTCATGGTTGTGAATAGCGGGTCAGGAAGAGTGAAGGTTCCTTCAGAAAAATCTGCTGCCAAACAAGTCCCAGCAAATCTCACCAGTAGGTACAAATAATCCTGATTCATATTTTTCTGGATTAACTCATGCACCCCTGAAGACACATTTTAACTCCTCAAATTCAAAGATTGGAATAGTTCATTACAAAATTTCAGGGGTGAATGAGTTAAAATGAGATTAAGCCTGTGCAATTCTGTTAACTCATTCATCCCTGAAGACATATTTGAACTCTTCCAATTCAAAGGTTGGAATATTTCATTATGAAATTTCAGGGGTGAATGAGTTAAACGACCACCAAGAAGCCATTCTTCATGAGTGGGGAATGGACAGTAGTTCTATGGCCCTACAGTACTCAAACCTATCACATGCAATCTTTTCAAAAAGTCGGAGGATCATTTGGTATTAGATTTCTTGGTTCTTTACACACCAATTATGATACAACAAAAAGAACACAAGCCTGTATTATGTTATCGCATAGATTAAAAGTTGGTAGTGTAATATTACCCTGGTAAGATACTATAATATCACCTTGGTAAGATACTATGGTTCGACTCCTAGCAGAGGCATTGAAGAATAACGACCCCTGTTACATTGGCGACCATGTAGGGACCTTGGAAACGTTGACAAAATACTAGTGATACTTGCATTGAAATGGTTCGGAACAAGTTCTTTCCTGGAGGGGGAGTGTGTCACCCTGGTACTAGCTACTTCCTACCGACTTGGCAAGGTAGAATTTCTCTCTAGCTCATACGGTGAGCATAAGGCTAGTAAACCAGAGGTCCCAGGTACGACTACTAGCGGAGGAATTGAGAAAATAATTACCTCTGTTATAGTATCTGTAGAAAACTGTTTTTTATTTGCAGAATCAACAAGAAAAGCGACACTTGATGACTTTGAAATAGTCGCTGAAAACATTGGTACCAATACACGTCAACTCTCCAGGGGTCTCAACATTAAACTTCCCATCATGGATCAGATTGAAATCGACTTTAGATCGGAGGGAACCTACGAAGTATGTTTCCAGATGTTAAAGAGATGGGTGACAATAGCACATAGGGGGGCTACGGTTGCTAAACTAGCGCAGGAACTCAGCAAAATCGGAAGAAACGACATTGCAAACCAGTTGCAGTGATATCTGTGATAGCTGTTGAAGTATTCAATACATTGTTTATATATAGATATTCAATATATAGCAGATATGCAAATGCATGTTTTTACGTCATTCATCCCTGAAGACACATTTGAACTCTTCCAATTCAAAAGTTAGAATAGTCCATTATGAGATTTCAGGGGTGAATGAAATAAAAGAGTTGTAATTACTTAATTAATTATTATCAATATTATGCTCAAATTTAAGCTGTAGTTATACATCAAGAAAGTGTACCTTTAAATTACTAGATGGTATTCATTTTCTGTACCAAACGAGTTTCATACATTTCAACCTTTCATGTATCTTTAATATGAATGTTAATTAGGAAATTTTCAATGAATTCATGAAGACAAAAAAAGATACCCAAGAAAGCATTTATTGATAAAACCCATGTAAATCTGAAGGACAAGATAATGTTGGTAATATGTTCAAAGGGAGGTAACTCACAACACAAGCCACCTGTCTAGTAATTATGTTTGGTGGGAAATTCTTACCCAGTCAAACTTTCGCCTGCCTGGTCCGATGTTAATTTTGCTCTACACATTTGTTTATTTTGTGTTTACTATGTTGTTTACATAATTCATGTTCACTGTACTGATGAATATGCTCTCTCATTCAGAGGGTGAAAAACTATAGAAAACTTTTATCAGTATACCGTAGCTTATACACCAAAATCTCTTCTTGGCGACTCTCTGAACTGTTGTTGAGAACTCCATAGGAGGATTTCTGCATCTTGTTGCTTTTATGTTTGGCTTGGTTACCTGGTAAACATGTGTTTGATGACCAACATCAGAAGCATATTCATTTATCTTTGCAAAGATAATCTGGATAATATGTTTTCAGCAAATTCGATACTTTCATATTTCTTGATAAAAAATAAATATGTTTTGAACATAGAAAATCTTGAACAATACATTTAAGTGTATATAATTATCCACTTGATATTGGTTTTACCCCAGGGTATTGTTTAGCATTACACAGAATTGTAGTACATAACATTTAGACGGTTGACAGAAAATCTACTATAAATCAATTAAAATCTCTTAAGTTCAAAAACAGAGATGTACAACTAATATGGATTCAGTAATTTATTGACTGAAATACTGTCCAGTACCTGGCAACTGCCCCATGTAGGCCTTGAACCCACAACCCAGTGGTGGAGGGCTAGTGATTGTAGATGGTCAGACACCTTAACCACTCGGTCACTGCAACCCTTTAAATCAAATATATCTAAATCATAAAATAGATTCACTCACAACAGGTGAAGGAGCAATAAGTTGTTCTTGTAGTTTATTAGAAGTGTCGACCGGTTTCACCCCTTCAGTGGGCTTCTTCAGCATCTATTTGGTGATGTTCTCACTTTTACTCAATCCCCTTCGTACTTTCGGGTATCCAGACGAGGAGCAAAGGACCAAATTATTCCACCATTAAGAAAACCACGGCATTGGCTCTACCCTAGCCTTGTTTTAAATATATATACATGTACAACATGTTGTATATTATGTCTGCTGATAAGCACATGCATGAATGTTCCTTAGTGAAAGTTTATACGATATCTACGTATGTTTATCAAGCTTTGGTGACGTTATTCATCTTACTTTAATTCATTTGTTGAACCTTGACTCAATAACTCACAAAAGATTTGTGCAGCTTTTTTTCACCCTGTATAATGTTCTGAACATATTAAAAGCTTCTCAGCATCTTATTAATTTAATATGCTACATGAACATTAGCTTCTTCTTTTTTAACTTTGTAACCTTTTTTTGTGCCATATATATTGTTTTCATTTATTTGTGTTATGTGTGATTGTTGAATACATTTTGGTATGCATGAAATAAATTTCCTTGAGGAAATTGTCGAGAGAAAATGGTGATTTTATTAATTAGGTATTTTTATATTCAGAAGTTATTTTTTCACAACAAAGCTATTTATTCATTGAAGTGTCTATCAGTCAATTGGAGTAACATGACCAGAGTACTCTCAAAATGATTTCCATGTTTTTCGCAAAATACAGTACAGTATTGCCAAGAGGTCAGCTAGTGCAGTGAATAATGCACTGACCTTTCATCAAGGTTGCTTGGGTTTTATTCCTCGATCAGGCGTGAGATATATGGGGTCACCTGCCTGACCATGTTGGTCCAGTTTCCTCCCACACCAAGACCCCCTGCCCACTAACATCCGGGCCAAGAAGGGTGATTATCATAAGTTGAAAAATGTTGTAAAATAGAGTTTATATATTTAATATCCCCAAGTCTGATTTTGTCCTCTCAAAGACAGTAAACTTGTAATCAAATGATATATATTCTCTGTACATGTAATGTTTGTAAATATCAAATACTGTATACGGCAATATTTTCACTCAGTCAACCTTTCGCCCTAATCGCCCATGACATAAATGTTCACCCCGCATTAATTCTGGCTTTTACACGTTAGTACGTACTATATATGTGTATCATGTTGTTACTCATCTTTGCTTTAACCCTCTCAACCTTAGGTAACTTTAGTAGACTCTACCATGTGTCTATTTGGATGAGTCCATTAGGGTCTACAGTGGTGAAAGGATTGATGATAAATTCAAAAAGAGGGTGAAAAATGTGAAAATTAAACTGCAATGAAAATGTCCCGGTATACTGTACTTACATATGTATTTGAAGTTTGTTTAAATAGACATGGATACATATGTATCTGGAATACCCCAATTATCTCAAATCATTTTGTTGCTCCGTATTTTAAATCAGATATCTATTATACCCCAGTAATGTTGACAGCTTTGCTATACATGAAATGATTTCAGTGTTATAAGGATTTAACCACATTGAAGAATCAAAATGATTTAAATATATACCTGAAACTTACCTGTGTCAGGATACAATGTATGAAGTCAATGCTGGACTTCAAGTACAAAATGTTCTTGATGTGTGAATAAACTAACTCTTTTAAATAATTTGCTTTTGTTTATGTGTCATCCGGTGGTTAACTCAGTCACCCCTACATATATAAATTGGACTTGCCCAGTCTTTGATTTGGTAAGGTTCAAACATGACTTTAGGGGTGAATGGGTTAAACAGTACTAGTATATTACCAAAAACACAGCCCACAAAGAGGTTTATGCAGGAAAGTGCAAGCAGTTCTGGTTTATACTGCATAGCTACAAATAAAATAAATCATGGTTATGTCATATAATTGAGTTAAAAAAAACAGGCAACACATTTAAGTGCAAAAAGTTAATGAAAATTTATTCATCTGAGATTTTTTGTTAAAAACAAAAACAATTCTGCACAAAACGTAACATTATACAATCAAATCATGCTTAGCAACTTCAATTTATCTCGGGATAGAATTTGTAAATGCTGCACCAAACGTTTACTATCTAATGCATTATAAAACCTATCACTTTGACATGTAGTGTTGTCTTGGGGATGTTAGATTATACCTAATATCCAAAATGAATGAAACAAATTTGGGTAAAGGTTGTTCTAGAATAGCAAAGGTAGGGTCAACACTTATGGAGATTTAACATTAGCGTTGACCCCTGTTTGGACTTTCCAAATAAATACGAAAAAAATGGGTATAGGAAGCTTGAATCGGGAACTGTTAGTTTCAGAATTCATTTTTTTGACAAATGTGACGTCGTTGACTAGCACCTGTGTCGGTGTTAAATGTGTGGGTATACAATTGCTCCTAAAAGTTTTTAAATGACACAATTATTATTAAATTCTGTTATCGTCGTGTGAAACAGATTTCAAATTTTGATACCAAATATTATGCTTTTCCAAGAACAAATAAAATTGTGTTGGTAATGATTTTTCCATAAGAACAGTTTTTTTTATGAAATATTTAAAAAGAAAATACCATGAAACATTTATTACTTATGAGAGAATTCTCATTTTGGACACGTTAATTTGCATAGTTCTAAAATGAATCTACTTTCATTCTTGCTAAAATGTTTACTACAAGCAATATCTTTCAACAGGAGGAATTTAAAAAGAAAATCGCAATCGGTATAGATAATATATGTCTATTGTCATAATAAACATTGATGATGAATCTCCATGATTCTGTGAAATTGATGTAAAAAGAAATTACCCATATTTAGTTGTATAATCTACCATTTACTCATTATACACACTAGAAAAAGAAAAAAATTGTAACGTCATCCTCTGAAATCGTATTCAATTTTGAAATCAGAACATACATGTGCTTGTTTAAACAGTACGTATGTAGACTTAAAAATGTTCGCCTTTTAAAGTTAGACAATTAGACATTTATACAACCGTTACAATTTAATATTCCGAACACCGTTACAACTAAATATTCTGGAAGACATTTCATTTGAAAACACAAATACGAACATTTTTTTTAAGTTAGACAATTATATATTTATACAACCGTTACAATTTAACATCCCGGAACATCGTTATAACTTAATATCCCGAAAGACTTTTTATTCACAAACACCAAAATAAATACGTTGGCGATGTTATGTGTAATGCTAATAACTGGAAATTCACTGCTATCCCTCGTTAAGTAGATTTTGTGTTGACTTTGTAAATTCTGAAACCGCTCCAATGGGTTGTCCGAATTTAACCTTCTGTCCCTCTTTCAGACGGAATTTAAAGTTTTTAGGTGCCTCAAACACCAGTACAATAGTGGACCCAAAGTTGAATTCTCCAAACATGGATCCTTTTTTTATCCCCAAGCCGTTGTTGTCTTGGTCACAGAGATTCTTGTCCCGATATTTTTCCCCTTTGTGTTGATATATGTTGGTCTGCAGCTCCTTTGAAGAAGAAAACATATGTGTATTGCAAACGTAATATTTACAGCCGAGAAGTTGGTCACAGGTGAGCCAATTCTTGGGTCCCTGTACAGTAGAGAAAACGGCAACACCTGAAACCTCGATTAAATCAATGATAAAATCGAGACATCTAGAATTCCCCTAGCCCGAGTTTCCTCTGGCCCCGACCGACACCAGACTGAGTAAACCAGATATCTATTTGTCAAAATGTCCAAGTCTGGTGTCGGGGCCAGCTGAAACACGGTCTAGAAGAACCAATACACAATTGAAAACATAACTTAATTCATTCACAGAAACTTGTCCGAGGCAGATCTTGAGACATCAGCGCAGCGGACAGACAGCATGATAGTTAATCTATACAAACAGATCCCTTTTTTGAAACAGAGGCACCAACAGTGCAGACCAAAACACAAGTTGAATGTGCCAAGGAAACACCATGGTAGATGGGTAGCTAAACAAATCGCGAGAACACTTGAAATCAGTACTTACATGGGTTAATCAAGGCTTCAATGAGGAGGTCCAGAGAAACTGTCAGACTTTGATTTTGAAAGATACACAGTTACTTCGCCAGAACACTTGAAATCAGTACTTACAGGGGTAAATTAAAGCTTGAAAGAGGAGATCAAGATAAACTGTCGGATATCGGTTTAGATATATACAGTCACCCTAATGAGGGTATGCAAGGGGATATCACGGCTTTCTTGAAGAAAATGAAAGTTTGGACAACACAAAATGTAGACGGTATTATCAGGGATGTTACTATTCTAGTCTAGTGGTGAAAACTGCCTATAGAAAGCAAACCTATCAGACTGCAACACCTCCATTACCGTTACCAAGTCATCTATGTAGTTTGGTTTGGTTTGTATGTGTTTTACGTCTTTTTAACAGCTGTAATGGTCATTTAAGGACGTACCAGGTTTTGATTGTGGAGGAAAGCCGGAGTTCCCCGGGGAGAAAAACCACCGACCGACGGCCAGTACCTGGCGATTGC
This sequence comes from Mizuhopecten yessoensis, assembly GCF_002113885.1. Taxonomy (NCBI): domain Eukaryota; kingdom Metazoa; phylum Mollusca; class Bivalvia; order Pectinida; family Pectinidae; genus Mizuhopecten; species Mizuhopecten yessoensis. Next base: position 696,038 of record NW_018406710.1, on the reverse strand, counting down.
CCAACGTAGGTCTCGAACCCACGACCCAGTTGTGGTGGGCTAGTGGTAGCAGAATGTTAGACGCCTTAACCGCTTGGCCAATTGTGCTAAAACGCCATGGAGCAATGTAGCGAATGCTCGTGAGGAAAGCAGTGAAAAACGCCAACGAGACGCTGACATATTGTGCACAGTTAGAGAACGGTTACCGGATTAATCAGCAGGTTTTGCAAACAGAATAAAAGATGCTTAATTCATATCACCGTTCCCATTTTACGAAACATCAACAGCAAAAAGGAGGCGGCATAAAATGAGCTTGCAACGACGCAAGTGTCACAGTTTTGTGTAAAACAAGAAACCAATGATATAGAAGCAAACTAAACGCGTATGTTTGAATGTAGTAAGGAAACAAAGGTGACGAAAACTAACAGCAGAATTGGAATGAAAATTGCTGTCAATGGAAATGACGTAGAGAAGGCATAATATGCAGTCCAGGAGGTATTGGTGAGGACATAGAAATGGGAATGGGGAAAAGGAAGTGGAGTCAACAATATAGAGAAAAGTCTAGGGGAAATGTCAATATCTTAAATGCCTGTGATGTATCTTCGAGGTACAAAAAATGTACTAACAGCTTTTTGAAGTGAGGTGTAAAATCAACAAGATGATATAATGGCAAAAATAACAATGAGGAGATGAATATAATTCTTAATCGGGTCTTACTTTTGCCACAAGCGATCCTGATAGTGTTATACCCTGTCACAGTAAATTCATAATTCATTCACAGAAACTTGTCCGAGGCAGATCTTGAGACATCAGCGCAGCGGACAGACAGCATGATAGTTAATCTATACAAACAGATCCCTTTTTTGAAACAGAGGCACCAACAGTGCAGACCAAAACACAAGTTGAATGTGCCAAGGAAACACCATGGTAGATGGGTAGCTAAACAAATCGCGAGAACACTTGAAATCAGTACTTACATGGGTTAATCAAGGCTTCAATGAGGAGGTCCAGAGAAACTGTCAGACTTTGATTTTGAAAGATACACAGTTACTTCGCCAGAACACTTGAAATCAGTACTTACAGGGGTAAATTAAAGCTTGAAAGAGGAGATCAAGATAAACTGTCGGATATCGGTTTAGATATATACAGTCACCCTAATGAGGGTATGCAAGGGGATATCACGGCTTTCTTGAAGAAAATGAAAGTTTGGACAACACAAAATGTAGACGGTATTATCAGGGATGTTACTATTCTAGTCTAGTGGTGAAAACTGCCTATAGAAAGCAAACCTATCAGACTGCAACACCTCCATTACCGTTACCAAGTCATCTATGTAGTTTGGTTTGGTTTGTATGTGTTTTACGTCTTTTTAACAGCTGTAATGGTCATTTAAGGACGTACCAGGTTTTGATTGTGGAGGAAAGCCGGAGTTCCCCGGGGAGAAAAACCACCGACCGACGGCCAGTACCTGGCGATTGCCCAACGTAGGTCTCGAACCCACGACCCAGTTGTGGTGGGCTAGTGGTAGCAGAATGTTAGACGCCTTAACCGCTTGGCCAATTGTGCTAAAACGCCATGGAGCAATGTAGCGAATGCTCGTGAGGAAAGCAGTGAAAAACGCCAACGAGACGCTGACATATTGTGCACAGTTAGAGAACGGTTACCGGATTAATCAGCAGGTTTTGCAAACAGAATAAAAGATGCTTAATTCATATCACCGTTCCCATTTTACGAAACATCAACAGCAAAAAGGAGGCGGCATAAAATGAGCTTGCAACGACGCAAGTGTCACAGTTTTGTGTAAAACAAGAAACCAATGATATAGAAGCAAACTAAACGCGTATGTTTGAATGTAGTAAGGAAACAAAGGTGACGAAAACTAACAGCAGAATTGGAATGAAAATTGCTGTCAATGGAAATGACGTAGAGAAGGCATAATATGCAGTCCAGGAGGTATTGGTGAGGACATAGAAATGGGAATGGGGAAAAGGAAGTGGAGTCAACAATATAGAGAAAAGTCTAGGGGAAATGTCAATATCTTAAATGCCTGTGATGTATCTTCGAGGTACAAAAAATGTACTAACAGCTTTTTGAAGTGAGGTGTAAAATCAACAAGATGATATAATGGCAAAAATAACAATGAGGAGATGAATATAATTCTTAATCGGGTCTTACTTTTGCCACAAGCGATCCTGATAGTGTTATACCCTGTCACAGTAAATTCATAATTCATTCACAGAAACTTGTCCGAGGCAGATCTTGAGACATCAGCGCAGCGGACAGACAGCATGATAGTTAATCTATACAAACAGATCCCTTTTTTGAAACAGAGGCACCAACAGTGCAGACCAAAACACAAGTTGAATGTGCCAAGGAAACACCATGGTAGATGGGTAGCTAAACAAATCGCGAGAACACTTGAAATCAGTACTTACATGGGTTAATCAAGGCTTCAATGAGGAGGTCCAGAGAAACTGTCAGACTTTGATTTTGAAAGATACACAGTTACTTCGCCAGAACACTTGAAATCAGTACTTACAGGGGTAAATTAAAGCTTGAAAGAGGAGATCAAGATAAACTGTCGGATATCGGTTTAGATATATACAGTCACCCTAATGAGGGTATGCAAGGGGATATCACGGCTTTCTTGAAGAAAATGAATGTTTGGACAACATAAAATGTAGACGGTATTATCAGGGATGTTACTATTCTAGTCTAGTGGTGAAAACTGCCTATAGAAAGCAAACCTATCAGACTGCAACACCTCCATTACCGTTACCAAGTAATCTATGTAGTTTGGTTTGGTTTGTATGTGTTTTACGTCTTTTTAACAGCTATAATGGTCATTTAAGGACGTGTCAGGTTTTGATGGTGGAGGAAAGCCGGAGTTCCCCGGGGAGAAAAACCACCGACCGACGGCCAGTACCTGGCGATTGCCCCATGTAGGTCTCGAACCCACGACCCAGTTATGGAGGGCTTGTGGTAGCAGAATGTTAGACGCCTTAACCGCTTGGCCAATTGTGCTAAAACGCCATGGAGCAATGTAGCGAATGCTCGTGAGGGAAGCAGTGAAAAACGCCAACGAGGCGCTGACATATTGTGCACAGTTAGAAAACGGTGACCGGATTAATCAGCAGGTTTTGCAAACAGAATAAAAGATGCTTAATTCATATCACCGTTCCCATTTTACGAAACATCAACAGCAGAAAGGAGGCGGCATAAAATGAGCTTGCAACGACGCAAGTGTCCCAGTTTTGTGTAAAACAAGAGGCCAATGATATAGGAGCAAACTAGAAACAAAGGTGACGAAAACTAACAGTAGAATTGGAATGAAAATTGCTGTCAATGGAAATGACGTAGAGAAGGCATAATATGCAGTCCAGGAGGTATTGGTGAGGACATAGAAATGGGAATGGGGAAAAGGAAGTGGAGTCAACAATATAGAGAAAAGTCTAGGGGAAATGTCAATATCTTAAATGCCTGTGATGTATCTTCGAGGTACAAAAAATGTACTAACAGCTTTTTGAAGTGAGGTGTAAAATCAACAAGATGATATAATGGCAAAAATAACAATGAGGAGATGAATATAATTCTTGATCGGGTCTTACTTTTGCCACAAGCGATCCCGATAGTGTTATACCCTGTCACAGTAAATCCCAACGCCTTGTCATAGCCTGAGATTGTCTTACCCCGGCACGGTAACCGATAATGTCCTACTTTGTCACAATAAATCTCGACTGGTCCTAACCACGTTACTATATTTCTTGACAGGACCTTACCTCGTCACAGTAGGTCTTGATGGAGCCCACGTTGGTTGCCCCCACGGCCGTGTAACTGAAGAAACCGTAGTCCCACTTCCCCGTGTATACCGCCCTCTCGTTGTAGTTGTACAAACCAGCTACCCTTCGGACCACGTGTGGACTGACACTCAACAGGTCGCCTGTCACAAAGTCAATAGTCGCCAATATTTAAATGTATACGTATTCCTGTGAGCATTTATAGGACTAGAAATAACATCAGTAAGGAATCAGAATTAAGAGATGCTGAGTTCATGCAGATCTTCATTTCTATTTTATTACCAGGACTGTAAATACTGTGAAGTCACAATTTTTCGTGGTTTTTATTTTTAACTTCGTTGATTTCGTGGGTAATCTTCCTCCATAAATTCATAGATCCATGAAGTAATAACAAGTTTAACATAAATCAATTCTGCGTATGAGTGGGTACCAGTGGCGGATCCAGAGGGTATTTTGGGCTTCAAGACCCATGTTCCACGAATTCATGTACCCAAAAAATGGTATTTTTCCAGGAAACCACGAAAATTGGGTCTTACGGAAATATATGATTTCACAATATCGTGCAAAATAATGTTTCAGGGCATTTTCGAATTTGAGACATTGCATATCAAATATACGTATCCAACGGAGACGTATCTGAAACATCCGTCCATTTTATCGCGTTCATGCGGAATTTCCTTCCTTAATTCATACTAGATTAGGTTACAATCCGTTCAGCTAGTCTTGTTAATTAGTTTTGATACACCGAAAAAAGCTCTATTTAAATTTGATGTTTACATTCTCACAATGCTTTTCCACTGTTTATCTTATGTGTTTTTTCAATGGCTTTCATATGTTTGTAAGTGATAGGGCTGTAACGATACATTAACATGACGAAACGATATGTATCACGATACTGTGGTCTGACACCATACGATACGTATCGCGATACAAATAGTAACAGTAGTAGCAAAGAGAAAAGATATGTTGCAACGTTTTAATGGCCAGATTACAACTGGAAATAGACTTGGTCCAAAATGGTCATTACTTTGAAGTTTCACACAATTCACGTCTTTCGACATGCGTACCGAGCATGAGCTATCGCTCGCCATATTGGAATGGATATAAGTAGACTAAATTCAGAAACGACAACATCCGGAAAATACTGTTGGCTATTGCGACCTCCTAAATATATTGTGTACCGTAACGTATTCAAAATATCGCGATATATCGTTGCATCCCCAATAAGTGACGGACAAAGGAATAGGGGGGAGTGGTGGGTCTACAATGGGGTGGGTCTACAGTACGTACCCGGGAAATGTCTCCGGTGCTCGACCGTCCAGTTTGCAGCTGAGTGGAATCTGTGGTAATCCCCTGGCGCCAAGTATATCACACAGTGATACAGATAGTTGTCACTTTTTATCTTTAAATGTTTAGAGTATTTTTCATCGGATAACACGTATTCATATTCGTCGGATAAAACGCGTTCGTCTCCCTCTTTCCGTGGCAAGGGTCCGAGGAAGTCTTGAAGAGAATATATCACCCCTTTCACTTGTTCCAGCTTCCCGTTTTCCACCTCGCCAAAATGTAGTACTCTACCATCACATGGACAAGTCTGTGCCAATATAGATGATATATCGTAAACAGTTTTGTAATTAAAAGTCAGCACTCGAGTTTTGAATGACATGTAACGTAAACAAACGGATAAACAGTGAAATAAATATTCAATATGTATTCAGTATTATAGACTTCAAGCCCAAAGTGCATGCTTTTACAACACTACCCCCCCCCCCCCCCCCCCCCCCCTGCATAATCAGGCCTGATTTTTGCCTTGCCTTATGTTCAGGGGACATTGAAGAAACCAAGCGTATCCCACTGTACACGTTTCATAAGAGGCGCCTAATGTGGAGCTCTCTACTGAATCGGGAATTTTCTTCTATGTCTTTTTACTAAGAATATACGGAAGAGACCAAAAGTTATCAGCTGTCCCCATTGCAACACTTGGGATATTTTTGTTTCCTATCTTTCCTGTCATCTTTCTTTTCTATCTACTTTCTATTTCGGGTGGAGTCTCCCTAGGCACCCGTCCTCATATGATCCTGGCTGTTGCGAGGACGTTAAACACCCCAAAAATACAATACTATTGAGTGTGCATCAATGTCACTATACATGTATACATAGATAAGTATTTACATAAATTGGTATGTCACATAACGTGTTGAGACTGTGTATGATACAATGGTCAGTGTTACAGGTAAAGTATATTTCAATACACATGTATTAAGCTTTTTGTTACCAGTGAAACATATTACAATGGCGCGTTCAAATAACACATCGTCAAATGATATTACAATCGAATTGTGTCTGATACTTTACATAAATATCAGTTGCGAGTTTAATGTTTTTAATACATAGGTATTGAGTTTTAAATTACCATGTCACATATTTTATTGACATTTTAACATAATACACCGTCAGATAATACTGTATTGGTATATGTGTACGATACATTGTAAATACCGAACAGAAGTATGCCGTATTTCAAAGAACAAGTAATACGTTTTTAGGGACTATCACATGTTTACAAAATACATCGTGATATAACAATGTTCTATTATAATACGCATTCTCAGAAAGAACAAAAAAATAATCCAGATCCCCGTTAAAATCTTCGATTTCATGGCACTACTAGTTCTGTGGACGCTTATCTAAGAAGTACTTCGACCGAATACATGCTACAGATAACACTTGCTGCTACAGACGACACTCTTCGTGTGTTTGAGGTTGAACATCCTCGCTACATCTTGGGTCATATAGAGATCGGTGCGTAAGAAAAGGTAGGGATTCCCGGAAGTAAGAAAAAAATTCGTTTTGCAGTGGAGACAGATCAGTGTTGGTTTCTTCAGGGTATCCTTAAGCAGAAGTTACAGAAGGAAACACCCATGATTCTGCAGCCCCCCGCCCCCCC
>NW_018406710.1:674719-689302 GCF_002113885.1 Mizuhopecten yessoensis | reverse complement strand
GCCGCTACAGAGGTCGCTTACTTCAGAAGTAAAAGTAAACTGTAAACTTCGGCCACTACAGAGGTCGCTTACTTCAGAAGTAAAAGTAAACTGTAAACTTCGGCCACTACAGAGGTCGCTTACTTCAGAAGTAAGATAAGGCTACGACCGCTACAGAGGTCGCTTATTTCCGAAGTAAGATAATAAGGCTACAACGGTCGCTACTTTAGAAGTAAGAGAATGCATGTGTGCAGAGGTCGCGTACTTCAGAAGCTAGATTAGGCTACGATCGCTGCAGAGGACGCTTATTTTAGAAGTAAAAGTAGGTCACATCACACTTATTTCAGACAAAATTCCCGGACACCATAGAGGAGATTTAATTTCGAAGTAAGAAAATTGTGCGTACAATTTAGAAGAAACAAATACCATGGCAAAAGCGACTCAAACAGGTTGAACAAACTATGAATCAGTAACCATACCAGACTATGATGTTCGTCCACTGGTCGCACGTGTGGTTTCAACTGCCTGCGGAAGAATTCGCTCAAGTTCCGATAATTGTTCAGATTTTCATCGGCAGCTTCGTCCAGGTCCACACCCCACAACCACACGTAGAACCCCAATAACGGTCGCCGGAGCACGGGGTGAAGGTTAAGCTGACTGACCTTGCCCCATGCCCTCGACATGAAGGTCAGAGGTAACTTCCGGTACAATTTTACCTGGAAGAGAAACCGATCAAAACGACACATTATCAGGTCATATAAATATACAGTAGAGGTAGGATGGTTTTATTTGTACTATAGGACGGCAATATGTTACATAATTATGCAATATTTAAAAAAAAATACACAACAGAAAAGATAATTATAATCTCAATATTTAAATTATATATTTATCGGCAGATCTCGTACATATACATTGAATTGGTATATTGCTCGTTTAAAATTGCGACTTCCATTTGCTCGTTGTATATTATTATTCTTTATCATGGGTTTCATGTCCTCGGTATAGTATCAGAGTAGAGCTTGGACTTTAAACAAAGAAGGGTGATACGTCCGAGGTTTTGCTTGTATTAACCTAAGGGTGAGAAATGAAAAAAATACATAAGGATAAAACGGACACAACTTTGACTGTCATTTCACTGGGATGTCATAACCTGGACACAGTAACATGACATTTGACCAGACTTTACAACAACACTCACTTCAAGCTGAACGTCAACATGAAAACACCAAGAACCAGCTTTAGGGAATTTGCTGTTCTACGTCTGGGGATAGAACACATACCTTCCTCGTCTCAACAGCACGGTGAGAGGACCAAACAACACAGTGTAAGGACCAGATAGCACGGTGAGAGGACCAAACAACACAGTGTAAGGACCAGATGACACGGTGAGAGGACCAAACAACACAGTGTAAGGACCAAACAGCACGGTGAGAGGACCAAACAACACAGTGCAAGGACCAAACAACACCATGAGAGGACCAAACAACACAGTGTAAGGACCAAACAGCACGGTGAGAGGACCAAACAACACAGTGTCGGGACCAAACAAGGCAATTTAGGGGACGAACAAAGCAATGTAAGGAACAACGGCTATGATATTAGTAATACACTACGAAGTGACAACAACAGAGAATACGCCATGTTCCATGGAATACCTTAAAATCACTGGGGCCTGTTCGTTTATGCGGAACAACCGGTTTGACCGATTATAAATGTAACAATTTCGGGTATAAATCCTGGCGGACCTGCAAATGTTTATGCAGGCCTTGCAAGGCTCTGTCAAGGCTCGCCTGAAAGCAGCATCAGATTGCTAGGTCCGACCTTATTTAATAAACGAACAACAGTGGTCCGACCGGTTTGACAGTTTAAACGAAAACGGCCAAGGTGGCAAGACAAAAGTACCGTCCAATGTTACAAGGCAAGCATGAAATCACCCAATAGTACACATAAAACACGTGACGTATAACCACCAAATTTAAAGACAAAATATAATAATTTATAGACAAATTAAACTAAATGTAAAGACAAAATAATCAATGCCAAACGTATAAAATAAAAAGATAAAATCGTCTAATAAAAAAATTAAATACAAAATCATACAATATACAGAAAAAAAATCATCAATGTAAACACAAAATCGTCAACGTAAAAGACAAGTCCACACTACAAGAACAAAATCGTCCAAAATAGACATATCCAATTCACATGGAAGGAAACACTCGGACAAAAAACACTCGTTATTTCAAGACAGATTTCAAAGTAAAGACAAAATAATAATGCAAGGCAAATGAATATACATCTATCACATGTGAGGACAGAAATATATCAGTATTGATTTCATTTCACACACGGGGAAAAATGGAAATTGAGGGGAATCCCCGGTTTCCGTTTAAACTGTTAAGTACACGTACCCTTCTATCATATTTTTTCCTGTAACTTCCGTGTCGCTTACGTCCATACCCATATTTCCCTGGCTTCCTCCCTGTTACGTGATTGTTCCTGTTACCCATCAGACGTTTCCACAATTCACGTTTTGACAAGTAGATGACGCGGTGTGTGAGGCTGTGAACGGTATCGCCCCCGTGGTGTCCTCTTATAATGAGCGCCATCGCCATTGTACTGTAAAACAGGGCCTGGTTGAGATGGTTCGATGGAGCGATAAACTGAGGCGAGGCAAGGAAAATTTCCCAAACTAAAACTATCATCGTGTCTTTGTCACTGCACTGTTTACAAGTATAAAAATCTGCGCACACGAGTTATCTGCGAGTTGCAAGACCTGTAGCTTGCTGGTATATTAAACTGAAAACAACGGGCATAAGGGAGTCAGCTGATATGGTTCAAGTCCAAGGTATATATAATTTATATTTATCAACACAACGTGGTACGAGGCAAGACGCGTTTGTTTGGATATAAAACACGTGTAGTTTTGTGACAACATTTTGTGTATTTTTATATTTCTACCAACTACATTTATCAGATGAATCATTCTTATCCTGTTCCATTTGGTGTTGCCAGGTTTTAAACTAGAAAATCTTGCAAAGCAAGTGTTTTTAAAAAAAAAATCCACGACTTCTGACTAAGTAAAAAAAAAATGGGATCAATCGATTTATTTGAGAAACGTTATACTTATATTTAAGCTGTCCTCGTGTGCTGGCGGGTTTTTTCTTCAGTGACACCATGTTCGGCTAAGTCGCATGGATTTGTTACATCTTAGATACTCCGAGGTATAAGAGATAATTTTCCTTCAAATCCAAATGCTTTACCAAGTCTCAGGGATTTGCAACGTTTTAAACAACATCTGTATTTCCTCACGTCATTAAAATATATTTTATGTCACAGGGGTTTGTAATGTTCTACATATTAACATGTTATTACAGACACGTACTTCGTATATATGCAAGGTAATCGATACATAATAAATTACGAACTCTGATACGTAAAACTGTGTTGATACATTAATTGTGACAGTGCGTTACAGGCCCCTGTGGGTGATACTTGGTATAAAGTTCGTTATCAGATAGGGTTGGTACGCGAGCAGGTTGTACTCTGACCCTGCGCCCACTGTACAACATACCAGCCATCGTGTGTCAACCATCGTTTGATATACACAAATACTGTGTACGTGGAAGTAAACTTTAAGAATTCATTAATGTTCTTGATAAGATGATACTATATCGTTTCCTTATACTAGAAATAACTTGTAAGTGATTCTTATCACTGCGGATAAGTAAAAGGGTATATTACGACAAGCCAACTTAATGTTTATTCAAAAAGCAAGAGCGATCTCTCCAGCACAAATACACACGTACATTACACACGTGGAGGCACGTCCTTAAATGACCTTAGCTGTTGATAGGACCTTAACCCCTATACAACCATAACCTGTATTTCATAAAAATTAGATAATGTATACAACATTTATCTTATGTACTCTAATAATTGTGTGAAATACAGGATCGGCATTGCTCACGGAATAAATGTTAAGTTAGCTTGCCAAAGTATAGTTTATATTATTACAACTATTAATTGAAACGGGTAAATATCCGGAATAAAGAATATCCGGATATCTGGACATTTCGGTATCCACGTGAACGAGGAGTATTTTGTTGAAATGTATTTTCGTACGTAGGTTATGTATTCTTTAAGGAGGGGGGGGGGGGAAATATCCGGAATAAAGAATTTCCGGATATCTCAGTGGACATTTCGGTATCCACGTGAGCGAGGAGCATTGTGTTGGGATGTATTTTCGTACGCAAGTAATGTATTCTTATGGGTAAAACTGCATCAATTATAATCGCGAAAATGTTTTTTCGACATTGAATAATAATTGAAATAAAGAAATACAAAGGATGTTATCTGACTCCGAGTTACTTCCCTTTTCAAGGTATTCATTGAATGTGTTTTCAAATACTAATACTTAAATTAATTTGCCCCGTGTTGGTTTAGGGTGTTTGGGTGGCGAAGTGGATAGCGCACTTGCAATTCACCAAGTCGACCGGCGTTCGATTCCCCGATCGGACGTGAAAAGGTATGGGGTCACCTGCACGACCACATGGGTTTTCTCCGGGTAATTGATCAGAAGTAAACAATACTTTAATCGTTTGTATCAAATGTGTCCTCGCTACTGACTTTTAGATCTACGGTCACGTCAATTTCGTTTCCTGCTTGCACTGTATCTAGATGTCAGGGCCCATGCGTTGAAATCCACGCCATATACAGTGTATACTTGAGCCAAAATCACCTGTAGACCACATGTAACGGAAAAGGTTGAAGTGTTCTTATACTTTGAAACAGGGACTTTGGACCGGTCGGATGTTGCATGATCGAACGAGTCGCGTGATTTTGACAGAGAAGGGCACATATAGAAATCAACACGTGGTCAACGTTATATTAAAGTACTAATGAATATGTATGCTTATTAACAAGAAATAAACATCGATGACATATATATTAATTAAAAGTATTTAGATGCTAGATCTACAGTCCAGCAAACAGCCAACCAAGCTTTAATCACACACGATGGCCTGTGTCGTTGCAGGCTACACCTTGAAGACTCCCGTGCCGTAGTAGGGAGAGGGCTGATAGAGGCTTCAAGCCTTTTGACAGTGTAGTATTCTTTTGTCAATAAAATTTGTTGAACTATATTACCGTGACACTGCCGAAAAATGTAAATATACTTTCTCAACTATTTTCCTGCTATAGCTCTGATACAAAATAAACGAAAGAATCTAAATCGTGCATTGCCATAATATTACAAAATAATCAAGATCAGAGTTCTGGGTGTAAAAATACGACGGCAGAACTCGAACCCTGACCCGATAATGAACTTTCCCTCTAAGCAACTGTGTAACATACGTCAATGGTTGAGTTACCAGGCCAAAATGGTTGTGTTACCAAGTCAATGTTTGTGTTACCATGTCAATGGTTGTGTTACCATGTCAATGGTTGTGTTACCAAGGCAATGGTGGTACTAAGGTCGAATCATACAAGAGTGATATCTTAAACAAAATCAAGGGGAGGTTACTGTATGTACGAACAGTAAAGTGGAACTCTCTATCGTTTTGCCTAAACTGGAGCAGGCATCCTTAAGGATTCCGAACCACTGTCCACTGCCAAAAGCTTAAAGTATGCATCTAAAACGTCCCTTCCGGTATGGCCGTAGAAAGTTTTTTTATGAAAAGAAAGCGATACATTGCCGAATTTCAACCTATATTTATATATCAAAGGTACAAGCGTTTGTAATTTAGCACATGTCCTAGTTTCAGCAGGTTAATTTGTAAAGGTGTTTTGCCAGACTATAAAATCGCAATTCTCCTCTTTCAAACAATTTAGATAGCCTTACACAGCATTAAACGTTACTCCGAGAAGGATGGAGCTACGTACGGGAAGCTACGTGTACCAGACATGATGGACAATGTGTTCTGTACGGAGGGCCACTTTGACCTCTTTTCAACGTGGAGGTCTGATCTTTTTTAAACTTACGTCGTCTTAATATAGTTATAAGTTAAAAAAAATAGTGAGTTACATGCAAAATCTGAACTAAACCCCTAGTGTGGGCAGACCCCTATCGAAAATAAACTTCGGCTGAAACCCAACCTTTCACCTGTCCGATTTTATCAACAGTAACACGTTCTGATAATTTCATAACATTTTAAATCCTGAAAAAATAATGGCTGGAAGTTGTGTATTGTATATACCACGAAGTATTGTGATTTGGTGTTGATTTTAATTCATCCTAAATGATGTGTTGCAAAGAAATTATCTCACGTTCGTCTGTGCTGACATAGAGTGCACCACAACCCCGGCGTGATTGTGATCAGGGTAGATACTGGAAAATAAGAGAAGAGACGGGACATTATCTAACAAAGTACTGTTATAAGTTTCATTAATACATAGATAGGGGACAAGTATGTCATTTGCGTGTCTCAAACCTTTCATTAAGTTTTGAGATTTTTACTTCTTTAAACGTTATTTGTAATTACTATAAGAATGGCGTTTAAACTAAAAAAAACATATACAAGTAACCATCATTCGCCCTGAAATGACCGTCGCTGTTGTTGGACACAACCAACCTCGCGATACCAATATAGACTCGTCACTACAAATTGGAAAAGGGATGGGTTTAAACTTTGATAATGTGCGGACGCTATCAAAAGATGACATGAACTTGATCAGGGCTCAATGAGTTGCTAACCTGTTACTGTTATTGACTGATACCTTGAAAGGACCGTATACTGAAGCATTGTCTGTTTTATAAGTATGATAATAATAATAATAATTCGAGGTTCTTATATACCGCTTCATCACACCCTAATTCGTATGTCGTCTCAAAGCGGTTCACAAACGCGCACAACCAAACAACAACGACTCGGCTTTGCAAACTAGAAAAGGGATGGACGTAGAGTGTGATATAAGTATGCGGACGCTATCGACTGATGACATGAACTTGATCAGGGGTAAATAAGTTGCTGCCCTGTTGCTGTTATTGACCGATACCCTGAAAGGACCGTACTAAAGCATTGTCAGCTTACATTGTTAAATGTTCTTTAAATATTATGTTTTCCTTTAATCCGTAAAATTGATATTCATTGTTATTTGTCATACTGCAAAGAAAAATGTTGCACGCTGATTGGTCGAATTGCCAAGGTACCTGAAGCTATGGAATCTAGGTCAAAACGGCCTCACTGTAAAAACGGCCCTAGTTGAAACGGCCCTACTTATTAAATCTTGTTATACAATTTGATTGGATTTTAAATGAAGTTAGCAACCTGTAACAGATAAAGTTAAGACATAAGTACGTGTATGACAAGTACGTGTAGTTATCATTTATATAAATTTAAATAAATTGCTCAGTATAACGGGACGTATATATATATGAACTTTGATGTATATTTCAATATTTCAATACAGCCAATTTATTCAAATATACATCAATGTTCATATATATATACGTCGCATTATACTTTGCTTTTTGATATGTATTCGATCGCAACATGTGGTTTTAAGTGAACCCATATCTCTGAAATTGTAGTATATTTATGTATATATATATGAACATTGATGTATATTTGATTAAATTGGCTGTATTGAAATATCTAAATATACATCAATTGGTATGGTATTTATGATCTATCGCGCATGATGTTGTTTGCTTGCAAAGCTGTGATGTGTCATTCAAATAGATCATGAATACCATACAAAAACAGTTTAATGCTTAAATGAACATTGATGTATATTAAGATAAATTGTTAAGTACAAGTGTGACGTATATATATAAACATTGATGTATATTTAGATAAGTTACTAAATATGACGGGACGTATATATATATATGAACATTGATGTACATTTGAATAAATTGGCTGTATTGAACTAAGAAGTCCAAAATAAAACACAAACATTCTGATTTTTAAAAAAAAAAAAATTGTCTTTTCATCATTATGTTTCTTCTTTATTTCGTTCCTTGCTATATATCATTGTTTCGTCTTTTCGTTATACAATGTATCGCTTTTTCGTCTTTTCGTTATTTAGCTTTGGCGTTATTTCGTTATTTCGCTTTGGCGGGTGTTCGTCTTTTTGTTTTTTCGTTTTTTCGCTTGGCGTTATTTCACGGGCGACAATGTGAAAAGACGAAATGTCATATATAAGCCACCATAGATAACACTGCCGCACACTAACATGTCGTCGATGCTGGTCTCGTGGTTGAAAGTCTCATTCAAATTCAAATGATATGTGCAGAGTTTGCTATACATCCGTCCAATTTATTACACCCTCTGACCAATCCTGTTAATTGCAGTTTTAATTGAGTCACTCCGAGGTACTCTCATCCCATATCTAAATTATTATTAGTTATTATCATAACTTTTTTTTAAATGGTTTTTAATAAGTTTTAAAATTATTATTTTTCTCTAAATAATTAAATTAAATTAATTACTGAGGTAGAAAACACTGCCATTGCAAAGGTATTTGAGACTGAGGAGGGTTTAGCTAACTATCAAACATAATTATAATATTTTTATCTGTACATGTACATATCTTTATTTCTTGAAAGCGCATGTAACTTTATTAACATAATATCAAGTTATGTATTTGTATTATGCACTTGTAGTACTATACAGTATATACTATATATAGGGTGGGGCCGTTTTCACTCGGGCCGTTACTGCAGTGAGGCCGTTTTAACCGGATACGAAGCTATGTTAGTATCCTTGCCGGGGTACATAAGAGCACGCGCGCCTGTTGTAAGATTCGAATCGAACACACCGGAGAACGTTTGTCTGCTAATGTCAACAATCAACAATACGGCGAAACGGTTTTTCAAAAATCTACAAGGTCTTGAACTGGATCAGCTGTTTTGTGAAATGTATGACCCGCACACGACGTCCGCACAGAGCGTATCGTTTCAGATGATGTCAACGTCCTTGTTTAGTAATTAAACTGTCAGATTACCAATCTGAACATTGTGACCAAAAAGTGAAAAATGAAGAAAAAAATCAATCGTTACGAGTTGTTAAGGAACTGAGTTGTTATTTAATGTTGTTTCAAAACCATATTGTTGACTTATCATAATTAAAAAAAATATTAAATTGTTGGAATTATACAAAAATTGTTTTTTCTGTTTTCCCGTACTACCGCGCTACACAGTATCTGTTTTCTGGCAAACACGAGTCCCAACCTATAAATGGCTTTGCAGTATGACAAATTCATTATACAGGTCTTTAACAGGGTACATGGTCTCATGTTCGCTGTCAGGACCTTATGTACCCTTCGCAGAACCCTGCCAAAGACCTGTATAACCAATAGTATCTCGTTTGTACGTATTTTCTGAAAGCACAAACATTGTATACAGCATACAACTATAGTTTAACAGTTGTTCAGAAAACAACTTTTAGATAATAAGTGCGTCATTTTTTCCCGATATGCTTATCAAGCTTTCCGTAACCAAACAATGATATCAGGTTATCAGCGTATCACAATACCACAAAGTCATCAACCACTAAACATGGAACAGCAAGATCTCAATGCTCTGAATTAGTTTAGTTTATTGGCCTTTAGCCTTTCGGCTTATCAGCATAAACATTACAATACATTTTACAAAATTGAGTGAGTGATACACAGCAATACAGACATATTATGGAGGATGGACAATATGTGTAATTATTCATTTGATCTCAATTGTGAAGCAGAAATTAAAAATTTGGAAAGATTATTCAATTTCCTCTTACTTCTAACAGAAAGTAAATTAATTAATTTAAACATAGACGGTCTAATTCTGTAATATCTGTCAATATATTGTGTTCTTACTTCGTTGTAAAATGGACAAACAAGAATAAAATGCAATTCGTCCTCTATATCGCCTGAATTACACCTTAAACAAAGTCTTTCATTACGAGGTATTCTCTCATATCTGCCCCTTTCTATACGAAGGTCGTGAGAAGATAATCTAAATTTCGCAATGGTTAAAATACAAGATTCAGGAAAAGATTTACAAAGATAATACTGAAGACAATTATCCTCGGGCAGACATCTATATAAAAAACATTTCGTAGAGTTTTCAAAAAAAGTGTTCATATTTTGTATAAAAACATCACGTAGACGTAGTTTAACGTCCAATATAAATTGATTCTTACATACAACTTTCTGATCATACCAAACATATCCAAAACCTACATACCATCAGTTATAAAAAATATATTATAATCTTTGTTTATTATATTGCATGTTGCGGCCTTCACTCTAGCTGTGCCATCTGGCTGGTCTAGAATTTTCTATTGTTAAAACGTAATATAAATTCAAAGAAATATTAATATTTACATTTCCATACTAAATTGATATGATAGAGCTGCTGATTTATGTACATATGTGTATTGTAACTTTCATTTCAAAATATAAGTATCATTCATAATAATTGTTCATAAGCCTCCGATACCTTGATGATTGACTTCTTAATTAATAGGCTGCTTTAAATCAATCATAATTATAATTTATTACACCCTTACTAATTAATACGGTTTTTTTTGTATATGCGATACGACCCAATTGCTCTATCCCATATCAGCCCTCGCCGTATCACACCCCAAAACCCGTATCAGCCCCCGCCGTATCACACCCCAAATCCTGTATCAGCCCGCAAAACCCGTACCCGTACCCCTTTTGGATTTTTTTCTTATTTCAATATTTTAAAAGAAAAATAGATCATAATTATAAGTTTTTATTAGTAAGTATGTAATAAACAGAATAAAACAAGTCTTTTTCCATATCACACCCAGTATCAACCCGAGACGGCAATATCAGCCTGTTACCCAATCCCTTAAGCTTTGACAAATATACCATCCTTGTCAATAACATTTGTTGAAATGAAATGGACATCTTGTATTACCTGATCAATGTTACATACTTTTGTATGTAACAAGTGTGTATTCAGAGGAGAAAAGTTCCCAAGGCATCATGTACGTATGGTATACTTTTGCTTCATGTTTCATTAACACCTATGGTCATTTTTAAAGACTATCAAGTTTTGTTAGTTAAGGAAAACCAGAGAACCCCGAGAAGCACGGACGACCTACTGGTGACCAGTACCTGGCGACCGCCCAATGTAGGTTTTCAAGATTTTTCAAGATTTTCATTTCACTCAGACACACATAATATGTGTAACAAGAGGTCATGTATATATATAACATAGTTTGAGTGCATGACAGGCAAACATTCTATATCATAGCATGGTACATAATTATATATATACGTGTAGTTACATACAAATAATTCAGTGTTCAATTTATATAAAATGTCACTAGCAAACAAAATAAAAAAACTTATAGAATAGAGACACTGTACTTTTGTTAATTTTTGAACAAATAAGCTTACACTTTTTAATAGTTTCATATTAAAAATTGTGAACATTCCTTTCATTTTATGTTGGTTTGGACTTGTATAAAAATAGGACGGAAGATGTTTTCCCCCTTGTTTTGACTAAAGTGTCGTTATTACAAGTATATAAGTAATGAAACTCGTCCCCAATACCAGTATTAGAAAGTGGGCATATTCTGTCCTGTCTTTAAATTCTCACCCATCTTCCTGTTTCTACTGGAAGCTTTATATTTGAAGTTCTAAATTTGCAGATAATTTTCCTATCTTTTGCGTTTAATCTTATCAAATAGTCTTCTAAACCAAAGCGATATTTAAATGTAGAGTATAATCGTCCTCTGGATGAGGTGTCGATTTTATTAAACCAGGATTGAATAAACTGATCGAGTAATTTATGTATAATTCCAGCTTTTAAATAAGCAATATCGGGCAGACAGGTTTTTTGATGGATCCAAACATAGCTTAGGCCTACGCTATCCAGGATATGTTTAACATAATTCAACCATTTAAACTCGATTTGTCCATTTTCATGTAATGAGTACATCAAACCCTGGACCCAGTGGTGGAGGGCTAGTGATCATAGATGTCTTGATACCGTAACCACTCGGCCACCGTGACCATCATGTATAGAACACTAATCAATATCAATATATATATAACAAGTCATGTGGGGCCTACTGATATCCCATTTTGTACTCTAATTTCTCACATTAAAGAAATGTTTTAACATGTGAAGTCCCACACAAGATATCTATCTGTCAAAATGTCTAAGTCTGATGTCGGGGCCAGAGGAAACTTGGACTACATGTATGTGTACATGTTTATGAAGACTTAACGCCATGCAAGATAGACACTGGAACAACAATTGTATTGAGGTAAAAAAATAAAGATCTCAAGTGTTGTAATGAGAGCAGGTCAATTTTGGGCTTTTTGTCTCTGAAACCTAATTTATAGGATGCCACCTTGGTCGCCTCATGTAATCAGGCAGCGTGATGCAGCAGGCCGAATGTCACTGGAGATCCCACAAATGTACCTTTCAGTATATCACATTAATTGAAACTTTTTAATGACAAAGAAACGTATTTGGAAACATTTGTTGCGATTTTATTAAGAATGATAACAACATGGTTGCAAGGTGCAGATCAAACAAACATAGTAGTATACTTAATTTGTAATAAGAGAGGGCAAACATGTCACCACCAGCTAGATTGGTATTAAAATCTATGATCAAAGAAAGTCTAGCCAGATGTAATATAATAACAGCAGTTCACAGACTGAAGTGTTTGTAGTATACTCCTTGCCACCCCTGAAGACATGTATGTACCAAAGGGGAAGGTTTTGTTTTTGTATTTTTTAATGGCTCACCGACAATGCGAGTCATTTAGACTCAACAACACTGTTAACCCAGACATTAGCAACAATGATTACTGGATCAATGGACAGCCCACCGTACAAGTGAGGATCAAAGTCCAAATCTGCTGTACTTAGCAAACTATCCATCAAATACACATACACCACTTCTAACTGTCTGTAGTCAATCATTTATACTTCTCCCAGTCACACTTGACAGGGGGAACACTGCCCAAACATTTCAGTCTCTATAATGTAACAGTATAGCCTATCTTATTAGCTGATTTTTAATTTGTTTTAAACTCATTCACCCCTGAAGACACATTTGCACACCTCCAATTCAAAGGTTGGAATAGTTCATTACAAAATTTCAGGGGTGAATGAGTTAAGGATCCCTGTCCCACTGCAGTGTGGCTTTTCCTATATACAGTTAACTCCCTTTAACTTCTGTTTGAATATAGCTGTAGCACGTTTAGGCTAGGTCACTTCTGTTGAACACCTAGCTCAAACAGTCGGAGTGATGGTACAACAATCTGAAGTCCAGGGTTCGAATCCTGGTCAAGCCCCGATGATTTTTGTTACACTCCAAACACTGTTGTTGATTATATTTTGTTTATTTTATCTTTATTTATTCTCATAAAAGTCTCCCCACAAAGTATGGATTTCTTTTCAGTAAAGGATTTATCAAAGCTACAGCCATGTTGGAAAAAACAGTTTCCAACACTAAGTAACAGTTTTTGGCAGTGGTACGGGGATCCTTAAATATATATATTGCTTTGAGAGTCTTTATATAAAATAGCTACGTTTTAAAATACTGAAGTGTCAGGTTGAGGGAACCACTGTATAATTCAGCTTTCCTGTGTCATCATAGACTGAACCACGAGGATATCTCAAAACATTAAATATGCTTATTTGACACTGGGCCTGTAAAACAGCCCTGAAAACGCCTTCAAATTTAAAACAATGAAATCTTCTGTGCTTCTTCCACTCCAGTTCATTGAGATATCAACAACAACAAAAATAAAAATCTGGTTGAAATAAATATACAAATACAATCAAGTTAGTGAGAGAATAAAATGCTTTATACATTGTTAAAAATTGTATTTAACCAGCATTATATAAGCCCATGCCTGGTAATAAGCCCAACCAAATATTTTGTTGCAGTTTAACAGAAATGCAAACAATTGTCCTGGTATTCCGTCTTTGCGTATTGCAGAGTTATCTGCACTTGTGAGCAGGTATTGATTGTTACGTCATTTGTTTGTGAGAGTAACGTCATCAATTTTTGAGAAAATGACGCAATTTTCTCACACAAACAAATTACGTAACAATCAATACCTGCTCACAAGAGAAGATAACTCTGCAATACGCAAAGACGGAATAGGCCCATCCCCCTTATTTGAGTTAAATAATATACATGGAAACCCCAGGCGTATACAGGATATATATGGTATTGCAACACTGTATCAAGATGTCAATATATATGTAGTAACTTAAAAATAAATCATTTCTCAGAGTTTCATTTCATATTGAAGAGTTAAGGGAAAGATATATAAAGGAATTTTACTACAGAAATCCAACCGTGTTAGAATTAATAAAACTTCTGAATGTAAATAATGTCAAAGAACTATTAACACTGGTAAGTATCTATATTATGCTACGAGGAAACGTGAAAACCTTTAATGTGTTCAAGTATTTATTAATTAAGCATAGTCTTTGGTTTTTAGTAATTTAGTATTCAAGTACCGGTATTACTGATTATGTATGCATGCACAATGGTATTATTATATGTTAAAGTATTTCGTTATCACTCTCCTGATTATGTATGTAGATGTGTGTGTGTGTGTGGGGGGGGATGATGGGAGTGTGTGTAGGGGGTCGAGGGGC
>NW_018406710.1:623554-674655 GCF_002113885.1 Mizuhopecten yessoensis | reverse complement strand
GGGGGATGATGGGAGTGTGTGTAGGGGGTTGAGGGGCGGGGCGATTGAGGGTGTGTGTGTGTGTTTTAGTCTTGTATATTTGTATGCTATATGTACTTGTATTATTGTTGCGCCTACGAGTCGTATGGCTTTCGGCTAATAAAGAATCTGATTTTGAATCTGAATCAGATCATGATAAGAGTCTACACATGTTCATAAATAAGAATGATGATATGCAAATGAACCTGAAGAACATTTCAATATAACATGCTCCTACACTTTAACACTCCCTTATAGCACCCTAATACACATTTTATTTACATTTACATATCAGCTTAGTAAACTCTGATTTCGAAAACATTAGCATATATGCAAGGAAAAAACGCTTTGCGGAATGATACCCATTTCAAATATGGCGCGGGTCAGCGAGATAACTGCTTAATGACAGCCACTGTTTAGTTCCTTCAACATCTACAAATTAAACATGGAACGTATTTGGGACTCATTATGTCTGATTATACAACAAAGTGATGCTGGCCAACGTCTTATTCCATGAATGCACATTCGAAACTATTTGACGGTTAAGTAAACAATGGCGGCTTCCTTTTACTTAATGATACTTAATGATATTTTTCAGCACAGATTCCATTCTAAGGACCCTCTTCGCTGGACTCATTAGTGTTATTATCATAATTATATGTTTTTTTGCCACATTCGTCCGCTAACACGCCCAATAAAATATGTGCGTTCATACTACCGTATAGGCCGTCAAAATGAAGGTCAATCCTTAATTATTTCCATTTCTGTTCTTACGATGTAAATCACTTAAATTTTACGTAATACATGTATTTATATTTGGGCCTCTTCAGGATGAGAGTCTTCAGAAACCTCTATTAGTTTTGATATATATATATAGTAAAAGTATTTTCTTTTCTTTCAAGGTTCCCATATTTTTGTGGATTTGCTGGAATGGTCAATTTTGCCAAATAAGATTTCCCCAGATCTTGAGTCTAGTGGTCATGTAACATAGTCTACAGTAAAGAAAAGAAAAAAATCCTACTTATTTTGTGGGTTGTACTTTTTTCCAGAAAGATTGTTACCACAAAGTCATGAAAATTAGAATGTCGCAAAAAACAAATATATTGACAGCAGCTGTCATCCTTTACCCTTCGGGAATTAAAATTCGGTCAAAACAAGAGTCCATTAAAATAAAACACTTTCACAGTATGCAGTTAGGATCGATGGGTCAAGCATCTTTCATCAAGCTAAATACCCTTTCTAGAGTCCAATGACCGATGTTGAATAAAAAATCTTTGGAAGAGTGAAAGTATCATACAAGTTAAAGGTTTTACTGTATCCCCATCTCCAAACAAACTTACTGTCCCGTACATTCATAGAATTTAATGGATCCTCATCTCCACATTCATAGAATTTAATGGATCCTCATCTCCACATTCATAGAATTTAATGGATCCTCATCTCCACATTCATAGAATTTAATGGATCCTCATCTCCACATTCATAGAATTTAATGGATCCTCATCTCCACATTCATAGAATTTAATGGATCCTCATCTCCACATTCATAGAATTTAATGGATCCTCATCTCCACATTCATAGAATTTAATGGATCCTCATCTCCACATTCATAGAATTTAATGGATCCTCATCTCCACATTCATAGAATTTAATGGATCCTCATCTCCACATTCATAGAATTTAATGGATCCTCATCTCCACATTCATAGAATTTAATGGATCCTCATCTCCACATTCATAGAATTTAATGGTGTTTTAATGATACAAATAAAGCTTCATCATCTTTTCTTTTTCCCGCCACTTTTAGGTCCTTTCTTTGATTCCTGAAGGTAAAAGAAAACTGGATTTAAATCAAGGCAGAGGGTTCAATGATACCTCTGTAACCATGACACGCTACCTTTAAATTTTACATGAAATAATGCTAGTACATCTGGAATATAATCTAGAAACTGGGAAGGATGGCTACATGAACAAGACAAATACTACAAACCCTGTACGCATGTTTTGATTTCACATTCCATGGCATGCTTTGTGAAAATAGAAGAAAATAAAGCACTATCCTTTCGTTTCTTTTGAGATGGAAAAAGTGTGACTTTACGCTGAATTTTCAAATCCTGACCAGAACCATAAAATTCACCAAATTGACCTAAATATAATATATTTTCACTACCATATCTTCTTCTTTATTCCTCTATAATTCACCTGGCACCCACATTTAAACAGGGCAGATACTGAGCAGACCTGTTCACTTGATTCTGCATTTCTTCCATTCATTCTAGTTGTAATTTACAGATGAAGGTTTCTTAATTGGTTAAAATCACATTCAAGTTTAAATGCTAAATTATAAATGATTGACCTTTTTATATTCATTATTTGCACAACCATTAGCATCCTATACTAATTTAGTGTTCAAGTATCTAGTTACCTTTGACTTGATGTAACCATGTTCCTCTAGCAGTCCCCTTGCAGCATTGTTGATGTGCTTGAAGCGATCAGGCCCCAGAAGTATCCCTCCATACCACCTTGAAACCACTACCATCACATTATCAGAATCCAAGATCTGTCCAAATGAAAACATGCCATTATCGGTACATATATACATTTACATGTATGGTCGAAGCTAGATGGTGTTCGTCAGTGTCTCTGAAGGCACCTGTCTGTTACAAGGACATTAAACAACAATAACAAACTTCATGTTCAAACCAAATATTCATCTGACTATATTGCTACTTTGATTGTATGTGTGCTATCAAAACGCATTCTCAATTATGAACAAAAATACACTGTCATCAATATCCCCCGCTCGCAGTGCAAAAGTCATTAAAACATGAATCATAAAATAAAGGTCAATATCAGCATCCACAACATGCATTCAGTAGAGCAACCCTAGATACACAATTGATGCAAGTATAACCAATATAGCACTAATTGTAGGCAAAATATAGATGAGAGCTATTCTTCTTAACCTTACATAAAGATAAAAGTAGTACATCTTAACCAAGTCAATGAAGCATAAAATATAGGTCAATAACAGCATCCACAATATGCATTCAGTAGAGCAACCCTAGATATATTACAATTGATGCAAGTATAACCAATATAGCATTTGTAGAAGGCAAGATGAGAGCAATTCTTCTTAACCAGGTGCATGGACGGTCATACGGAAGGACCCCATTTCTATACCCCCCCCCCTCCAACTCATTGAGCCAGGGATAATAACATTTTAGTTCCTTTGTCCGGTTAACAATGGTTTCATTAATTTTCATTTTTGACCTCAAAAACCTCTTCTCGGGAAATGTAGATATAGGACGCCCCTGAACAGATTTGTTGTTATATAGCATTCAACAGGATAAAATTGCGACATATAATAAACAAGAGCGATGCGAAGATATAATTTGAACTAGATTGCAGAATGGACACTTTGTGCCAGGTAAGCTAAAAAAATGCAGCATAATTTTTGCCTCAAATTTCAATGGGAATTCATTTGAATTGATTTTTCCAATATTGAAGAAAATGTTATACTCTTTACAGTACCTGTAGTAGGTGAAGCATGCGGGAGCCAGCGTTGGTTTCTCCGTCATCCTCACAGCCCTGGTAAACCGTACCACCCTGACATATCCTGTAGGCGTATATATTGTGCGTAGCATTGGCTATCTTCTTGTTTTGGTAGAGTGTGTCCAGTATCTGCTTAACCTGGGAAAAACGACAGCAGCAGCGTGAACAGCACAATCAAAGGTAGGCTATCATATAACCGTGAAACTTAAATTCTGCATAATGGTGAATCAATGGCTGGGTGTGGGGCGGGGGGAGGATATCATGTCAAAACATTTGTTATCTTGTAATCTAGAGGCATGATAACTAGTGGTTCAGAGACTTGTATACAGGTGGTTTAACGGGAAGATATGAAGTGGTTCAGAGACTTGTATACAGGTGGTTTAACGGGAAGATATGAAGTGGTTCAGAGACTTGTATACAGGTGGTTTAAAAGGAAGATGTTCAGTGGTTCAGAGACTTGTATACAGGTGGTTTAAAAGGAAGATAAAAAGTGGTTCAGACACTTGTAAACAGGTGGATTGAATGGAAGATATTAAGTGGTTCAAAAACTTGTATATGGGTGGATTAAAGGGTGGCTATCAAGTTCAGAATTTTTTATACAGGTGATTTAAAGGTTCAGAAACTTGTATACAATTGGTTTAAAGGTTGGATACCAACTGGTTCAGAAACTTGTATACAGGTGGATTAAAGGGTTGATAGCAAGTGGTTCAGATACTTTCATACTGGTGGATTAAAGGTTGGATGTGGTTTAGAAACTTTTATACAGGTGGATTAAAGGTTGGATGTGGTTAGATTTTTTTTACTATTGAATCAATGGTTGGATATCGTCTGGTCCAAAATCTTGTAATGTGGTGGATCAAATGGGGAATATGAATGGTTCCAGAGACTTGTATACAGGTGGATCAAGGTGGGGGGGTTTGGGTGCATGATATCAAGTGATCAAGAAACTCATGTCCAGGTGGATCAAAGGCAGGATATGACGTGGTCTAGAATCCTTTGATTTTGAAGCGGAGGGGAAATTAATAATCATGTTTTCCTTTTACAGATGGAACAATATTTTACTATTTCCAAGTATGACAATAGCATAACAGTAAAAATTATCAGGACTGCTTTCCGAAAACATGTTTTCGGTGTCTAAAACACATAAAGCATGACAGGTCTACATAAGGGTCTCGAAGAGGATATTCAATAGAGAGCAGTGATCGTGTGAGGGTGACTCGATTTGTTGATGTCTTGTCATGTGATGTGTTTAAGCCAATCAAGACACAATGTTACCCTGATAAGGTATAATGAAATATAATAGTCATAACAGATTATGAGAACTAAGTGCCAAGTATTTCACTGTACCTGTTTTTTATGAACCACAGGTGCCAGATGACCTTGGAATGTACTGCGTCTGTCCACAATTGGTTCTCCACTATTAATGGGAGGGCACTCCATGACTAATAAAAACGAAGAGTTACTGAATAGCTTGATAAATTTATATTAAGTCAATATACCATAATATATATCAAAGTTTTACTTTATACACAAATAATATATATGTATTAACTGTGTCCAAGACTGACCGGCTCTTTGTCAAACTATGACTAATGAGTCCTTTGTATTATTTACATTTGTATTATTTGTATTATTTACATTTGTATCATTTGTATTATTTACATTTGTATGTATTTACACTGTATATGCAAACATAACACATTGTCATATGACATTTAAATTATATCTAGGATTTGAATTATCTTGTAACTTAACACTTTTAATAGTTGACCTGTTATAATTATAAGCTAAGGGGACGTAGTTCTTTGACAGGAGGTACAAGTTAACTGTGAGTAATTTTGATGGGGTGCTATTTTTTATCTTATTTTTGTGGATTTGGTACAAGTGCAGAAATATAATTGCAAAAATTCATTCCTGGTTCTTCATTTGCTGTCCTTAAATTAACTTAGCTGTGAATAGGACACTAAATGCAATAAACCAACTTGAATCAAGACTGCATGGATGAAGTGAATCTTAACAAGTGAGCAGTCATTTGCTTTTAAATTGTACAATTTCAACGGCTAATCTGCTGTCAATATGAAAAGGAATTTTCTTTAAATTCTTACGGCACTGGGATACATGATGTGCAATAGCATGTGACCAGTTGTAAAAGAAACTTGGATGTGATACATGTAAGGCATTATGGAGGCATGGTAGTATAGTGGTAGGACGCCGCGCTCATGACCGAAGGGTTGCGGGTTCAAGTCACGTCACGGCACTGTGTTGTATCCTTGAGCAAGATACTTTACTCCGCTTGTTCCAGTCTACTCAGCTGTAAAGGAGTACGTGGTTGGGCAGTGCTAGAATTGTTAAATGCTAGCTGTGAACGCCGAAATGGCAGCACCGGCTGTATGCGCTCCAGGGAGTGGAAAAAGATATTGGCTGGTTGCAAAGGCCCTATAACCACGAATAATAATTTGTGAATCCAGTTTGAGACGACCTATGAACTAGGTTGCGATAAAGCGGTATGTAATAACCTCAAATTATTATTATTATCATTATGTAAAAAGCCGTCTCTAATTGCCTAGCCAAGCTCTGGTTCATCAATTGGTTAGAGATTCTTAAAAAAAATGCCCTTATTAAAAAAATTACAGACTATACAGTATTGCTGATCTGCATATTTATTTTTTCAACTATTCAACTGTCTAAGAGGATAGTTTTTATATTGTTTTTTTGTTTTTTGTTAACATTCTTGCAACAACCAAGATAATATGAATATGAGGGATTAATAATGAGCATATAGGCACGCTAATAAAAACATTTAATGTACATGTTCATTAAAACCTTGTTATACTTCCGTTGTTTAACTAGCCACATTCTGAAATCATAAAGGGGTTTGACGATATGTGGAGGGAAACTTGTAAATAAGAATTGTTAAGAGAAAAGGAAAAAGGACCCTTGAAATTGCAGTATGCAAAGTGAGCAATGAAATGAGGGGGGGGGGGGGGGGGCATTAATCATATTGTGGATTACATACTTATATAAGATAAAGCCATTTCACTCTAACGAGAT
Organism: Mizuhopecten yessoensis; assembly: GCF_002113885.1. Taxonomy (NCBI): domain Eukaryota; kingdom Metazoa; phylum Mollusca; class Bivalvia; order Pectinida; family Pectinidae; genus Mizuhopecten; species Mizuhopecten yessoensis. The sequence goes on along the minus strand of NW_018406710.1, from coordinate 668,030 downwards.
AAATTAATGGGAATTACGGCACATACCTTCTCCATCGTCTGGTTGTTCAATTGTGGTGATTACCAGGTCAGAGAGGTCAAATTCACCGTCATTTTCATCCTCATCCCTGACAGCTGATGCTGACTGTGAAGTTTGTGGTGAAGAATCTGAAAATTCAAAAACATTGTCTAAACTGGATTCTGACCTTTCAGATTCTGGAACCTCTGTAACATGACCTTTAACTTATAGATACAACTTCTACCAACTTAAAAAAATTAGGAAAAACTTCAACAGGTCGAAGGCTAAATGTCAGTATATGTTTCTATGTGAAAACCTGTTTAATATGAAAACTGGGACAGGTCCATATGATCAGATAGTCAGTTTAGACAGGTTTCACAGTACATCAGTTAGACTTCAGGTAATACAAATCTATGAGATTATAGTTACAACTGACAAGTGATAATGCAAACAAACATTTTTTACCAATTCACATTGTACTGTAAGCAATGAGAAAAAGACAAGAGATATCTGTCTATAAATAAGAGATTTAAAATCAATTCAGTCAAAAATGAGGCATAACCATCTGTTGATTGACTATATATTGCCTATACATAGCTAGTTGTGTCTGTGCTACCCTTAAATTAACCTCCCATATTGACTATGGTTTAATTATGCCGTAAACTACCTCCTGGACTATGCTTCCAGACAGATTATCTTTTAGTTGTGCCTACACTACCTCACAGATTGACTATCGCCTAGTTAAGCCTGCACTACCTCCCAGATTAACGTCTAGTTGTGCCTGCACTTCCTCCCAGATTGACCTACCTGATCACTGACTTTATCTTCTAGTTGAGCCTGTACTACCTCCCAGAATAACCTACCTGACTAACTATCTTCTAGTCGAGCCTGTACTACCTCCCAGATTAACCTACCTGCTTGACTATCGTCTATTTGTGCCTGCAGTACCTCCCAGATTATCCTACCTGACTGACTATCTTCTTGTTGAGCCTGTACTACCTCCTAGATTGACCTACCTGATTGACTATCGTCTAGTTAAGCCTGCACTACCTCCCAGATTAACGTCTAGTTGTGCCTGCAGTCCCTCCCAGATTAACCTACCTGATTAACTATCTTCTAGTTGTGCCTGCAGTACCTCCCAGACTAACCTACCTGACTGACTATCTTCTAGTTGAGACTGTATACTACATCCCAGATTAACCTACCTGATTAACTATCTTCTAGTTGTGCCTGCACTACCTCCTAGGTTAACCTACCGGACTGGCTATCTTTTAGTTGAGCCTTTACTACCACCCAGATTAACCTACCTGACTGCCTATCTTCTAGTTGAGCCTGTACTCCCCCCCAGAATAACCTCCCTGACAAACTATCTTCTAGTCGAGCCTGTTCTACCTCCCAGATTAACCTCCCTGATTGACTATCGTCTAGTTGTTCCTGCAGTACCTCCCAGATTAACCTCCCTGATTGACTATCGTCTATTTGAGCCTGTACTACCTCCCAGATTCACCTACCTGACTGACTATCTTCTAGTCGAGCCTGTACTCCCTCCCAGATTGACCTCCCTGATTGACTATCGTCTAGTTGTTCCTGCAGTACCTCCCAGATTAACCTCCCTGATTGACTATCGTCTATTTGAGCCTGTACTACCTCCTAGATTGACCTACCTGATTGACTATTGTCTATTTAAACCTGCACTACCTCCCAGATTAACCTATCTGACTGACTATCTTCTAGTTGATCCTGTATACTACCTCCCAGATTAACCGACCTGATTGACTATCGTCTAGTTAAGCCTGCACTGCCTCCCAGATTAACGTCTAGTTGTGCCTGCCCTTCCTCCCAGATTGACCTTCCTGATCACTGACTTTATCTTCCAGTTGAGCCTGTGCTACCTCCCAGAATACCCTACCTGACTAACTATCTTCTAGTTGAGCCTGTATACTACCTCCCAAATTAACATACCTGATTGACTATCGTCTAGTTAAGCCTGCACTACCTCCCAGATTAACGTCTAGTTGTGCCTGCCCTTCCTCCCAGATTGACCTTCCTGATTGACTTTCGTCTAGTTGTGCCTGCAGTTCCTCCCAGATTAACCTACCTGATTGTATATCGTCTATTTGTGACTGCACTAAATGTACCTCCCAGATTAACCTCCCTGATTGACTATCGTCTAGTTAAGCCTGCACTACCTCCCAGATTAACCTACCTGATTGACTATCGTCTATTTGTGCCTGCACTACATGTACCTCCCAGATTAACCTACCTGATTGACTATTGTCTAGTTAAGCCTGCACTACCTCCCAGATTAACGTCTAGTTGTGCCTGCACTTCCTCCCAGATTGACCTACCTGATCACTGACTTTATCTTCCAGTTGAGCCTGTACTACCTCCCAGATTAACCTACCTGACTGACTATCTTCTAGTCGAGCCTGTATACTACCTCCCAGATTAACCTACCTGATTGACTATCGTCTAGTTGTGCCTGCAGTACCTCCCAGATTAACCTACCTGACTGACTATCTTCTAGTCGAGCCTGTATACTACCTCCCAGATTAACCTACCTGATTGACTATCGTCTATTAGTGCCTGTACTACCTCCCAGATTGACCTACCTGATTGACTATCATCTAGTTGTCCCTGCAGTACCTCCCAGATTAACCTATCTGACTGACTATCTTCTAGTTGTGCCTGCACTACCTCCTAGGTTAACCTACCGGACTGACTATCTTTTAGTTGAGCCTGTACTATATAGCTACCTCCCAGATTAACCTACCTGACTGACTATCTTCAAGTTGAGCCTGTATACTACCTCCCAGATTAACCTACCGGACTGACTATCTTTTAGTTAAGCCTGTACTACCACCCAGATTAACCTACCTGATTGACTATCGTCTAGTTGGGCCTGCAGTACCTCCCAGATTAAACTATCTGACTGACTATCTTCTAATTGTGCCTGCTCTACCTCCTAGGTTAACCTACCGGACTGCCTCTCTTTTAGTTGAGCCTGTACTATATAGCTACCTCCCAGATTACCCTACCTGATTGACTATCGTCTATTTGTGCCTGTACTACCTCCCAGCTTGACCTACCTGATTGACTATCGTCTGGATGTGCCTGCAGTACCTCCCAGATTAACCTATCTGCCTGCCTATCTTGTAGCTGTGCCTGCACTACCTCCTAGTTTAACCTACCGGACTGACTATCTTTTAGTTAAGCCTGTACTACCACCCAGATTAACCTACCTGATTGACTATTGTCTAGTTAAGCCTGCACTACCTCCCAGATTAACGTCTAGTTGTGCCTGCACTTCCTCCTAGGTTAACCTGCCGGACTGACTATCTTTTAGTTGAGCCTGTACTACCACCCAGATTAACCTACCTGATTGACTATTGTCTAGTTGAGCCTGCACTACCTCCCGGATCCGTTCAATCCAAAGATAGATCATGCTTTCCCCAAGGTTTTCACTGCAGCAGAAAGTAGAACAATAATAACAGCTAATAATCATGATCTGATTGTGTATTACAATGAAAAGGACCAAATGTTCTCCAATGAAAACTTTACTCTTCATTGAATTTCATTTCAATTAAGAAAATATCAAGCTACAATCAAGTAGATTATTGAGGTATAGTATTAATCTCAGATTGTTCCAGCTGTACAAATACATATTTTTTTTGCAGTTACTTCATGTATAATATAAAATATTTTTTTCTTTTATCTTCTGGTGTTTTTGTTCTGTTTCACAATTCACAGAACACAAATGCATGTACTAGCTTTTATTACGGGCATCGGGGTTCTAGGATCCTTGAAAAAAACCTTTTAATTGTATAGGTCTTACCTCCCTTCCCTCATATTCAAAAATATTACACACAATTATAAGTATGAATTCCTGAATTTGTCCAATTCAAATTCGACCTTTGTTTGTTTTTTTATAAATATTGACCAAGTTTCATAATAATCCTGTCATATCTGATGAAGTTATTGTGCAGAAGCCATTGACCAATCAAAACACAATTGACTAATAACATATGCACAGATTTTGCTTCACTTAGATTTTAAAACTGAAAAGCATGTGCACATGCCTAACGGTGTACATGCTTAACAAGTTTCATCAATATCAAACAATATTTAATCAAGTTTAATTAAGTTATCGTGTGGAAAACCAAGTGAGGATGGATGGACAGACATATATTGCATATGTCACAAAAAATATGTCCAATCGTTTTTTTTACAGGCATAGAGAAAATATAGGATTCCATTTGGAAATATGCTTTTGACCTGATCAATCTGAAAAAAATTCTCAATCATTTGACCAAAGAGTATGAACCGTGGAATGAAGAAAAATAAATCAACTTCTGGGTCTTTGTGAATGTATAGTGGTGAGCACTTGTATTAAGTTTTTGCTTTGTTTCACCTACTTTTTAAGTTTTTAAGTCTCCAGCTAATGATATTTATATTTCAACTTCTGTACTATGTTGTTTTAGACTTATTAAAAGTCTTAAGACACTTACCAATAGATATCGGCTAACGAATCTTCCAGAGTCTGTTTTTCCTCTCTGCGAAGCCAAGGGGCCCTTGTGAAAAACATGAATGGTTACTGATACACGTATCGCTACAGCAAAAACCGAAACGATTGGCACTGTTCTTTCTTGCTGTTGTATATTGCATATGTAAGTTTGTATGTGGAAAATTTCAATTTGCAGAACAGAAATTTTCGTTTCCATGCTGAATTCCTCGATTCACTGTGCTATGAAGAATACAGAAACAAAGCACTATCCCTAAATTACCCTGTATTTAGTAACAACAAAAACATAAAATACACCATGTAGTACCAAAAACTGGTCCCTGCAGCTGGTAGGACGTAAAAAATTGTACCTGCTGCCCCCATTGCATGATCGTAAGAGGTGACTAAATTTGGGATTTTATCTATTCTCTTCTTTCTAAACAACTTTCCTCTTCCCTAATGTCTCCGTTGACAATGCCTCACTTTTGGTCTTTCAAGATTCAAGATTCAAGAAGCTTTATTTAAAGTCGCATAAACATAATAACATTAGCACTGTAGTGCTATTCTCGCGACAAAACATATGTAAAATTTAACAAGGATCACAGAACTTATGAATAAATATAAAAACAGGACACCAATTCAAATTAGATATGCTAAAATTATACAGTAGAGCATATTATATCACACTTGAATGTCACACAAGTGTTACAAAAGACAAGTTAAGACACTTTAATAGTGTAATGTACATATATGCTAATGTAGCAAAGTGTAAAAATTTACAGGATATATACTACCGTAATATAGTGTGAATTAAAAGGAGACAATGAAGTCATAAATAGAAACAGAGCTATAATTATGAGATTGTAAAAAAGTAATGATCTTTTAAATAATGGAGCTCAAATCTAAAATAAATATCAATTATATGATAAGTATATTACTGAAGTATATTAAATTAAATAACACAAGCAGCAGTGAAATTAAATAGTTGTAGTATAAAACATGTAGGTAGATTCCAAAGGGGGACAACTCACACTATATGGTGTGTGCAGATAGCACATGAGCAGACATTTTTGTTCCAGGTGCGGAGCAGCCAATGAAACGACTTATAGTTTTCAGCTAATCGAAGTTCATTTGGTAAGCTGTTCCACACCTGGGAAGCAGCAAATCGGAAAGATTTCTTTCCATTTGTGAAGGTGTTCACCTTTGGGATCTTTACCAGGTTATCTTGTCTCAGGTTGTAAAAAACTTCTTTCCTCTCAACAAGATTTTGCAAAATTGATGGAGAAATTTCATTTAAAATTTTAAAAACTTCAGAGGCGATATCTTTCATACGTTTTACATGTAAAAAATCAAGTTTGTGTTTTCTAAGAATATCAATGACTGGGGAAACATAATCATTTTCAATAAAACGAAGTGCTCGTTCCTGAACTTTTTCCATTTTTTCAAGTATTTGTCAATGTACAAAAAGTGCCAGGCAAGTGGACAATAGTTAAAATTTGATAGAATAAAAGACTTAAAAATGGTCATTTTTCCTTTCTTTGTAAGATTGTTTCCCAGTCTTTTTAAAACAGCAAGTTGTTTAGCAGCATTTCTGCAAAGGCGAGATATATGTACATCAAATTTAAGAAGAAAGTCAATATCCACACCTAAAAGTTTCACACTGTCTCCACAAATAATCTCAAGGCTTTCAATATTAAAAGATTTGATAGTGTTACTTTTCTTTTTTCCAAAACATATTGCCTGAAAGGGCCTGTTTCCAGTAATGTTAATTCTCCATAGGAGCCTGCCCCCGTATAATTTCTTATCTAGCTCAACTACTGTTTTTTTCTTTTCCGAAGAATAATTTTACACCTTTCCGACACCCAGATTTCATAATTTCAGTGAAAATGTATTTTTATAAAGTTGTCAATTTCAGCATCAAAGACATAAGTTCGTAAATAAAAGAAGGTTATCTCGAAATTGTAATTCGCAACATAGTATAAATTTCTTTTGATAAATATTTCCAAAACATCGTGTTTATTCATAAAACAAAAAAAAAAATATTCTCGGATGAAAATGCACTTGCAGAGACACAATTATGAAGAAAAATGCCATAAAATTGCAATTTTCTCCCGTTATATAGTTTTGGATGCAAATTTCCATCAGAAAATCGGATAGAGCTTTACTTGTTTCATATGTGTACCAAAAATCAGCTAATTCCATGTGGTGGAACGTTCTCATATCGCCGCCTGAATGTGGTTGTAAATTGAAAGAAAAGGGGAAATGAGTAACAACCTTGTCTGAAACCCTATTATATAGCTTATTATATACAAACTTTTATATTGAATATCAGAGCGGATATTTTCATGACAGTTTTATGATGTGTAACGACTAAATAAACAGTATCGATATAAAGATTTACACTGAGGACACCCTGATACATGAATACTGTTCTATCTCAAGTTGTCCTCTTCTGAATTTTCTGATCGTGTGGCCTTGTACATTTATCCGTATCTTCTTGTCTTTGTCTATACGTTTACGGAATCATTGACTCGACGCTAGCTATTCTTGTCTCACTTTCCTTGTTTTATTGTCCCATCTCCAAAGCGTTGTGGCTCTGTCAGGGTTGGGACCCTGACTTGTCTCACTTTCTTTGTGCCTGCCGACCACGCCACATCGAATAGATAGATTATCCATATGAAATACTTTATTTTGTTCTAAGTAATCAATCAATTCTGCGCTTCTTGGAGGTATTGAATGTGATTTATTATATTGTCTTGTTATTTTGTGTAATTAGTTGTTCGTTATTTATCACACATTTTCGCATAATTGTACCAAACTACTAAGTATTAGCTGTTTACAGCAATCATCGGTGGCTTGCTATTTTGTTACTTTATCGACGCTTCATAAACCAATCGTTATTGTTTCAAGATGGAGGGTAAATGTGTTGGAGAAGGGTGTCAAGTATACTTCAAGAAACGTAGTGGCAATAAGAACAGAAGTGCACGCAATGTAAATAGTCCACAATATAAATGGCTCCTAGATACGCTGGTGCAACAAGGATTGATGTCAGCAAAGGAACAAGCACTTATTTGCCAGAAGTGCTACATGAAGTATCTTCGGAACAAAAATCAGCCTGAACCTGAACCCGAGCAGAACCAGGAAATAGAGGAAGAAGACGACTCCCCGTCCCATATCCTGCCGTTGCTGACCCTTCATGATCTTTTGAATGGATCATCTTCACACAAAAAATGCTGTCTCTGTCTTGTTACCTTTGCAAGAAATGGAACAAAATCATCAGTCTTACCAAAACGTGCAAGACATCACCTGATCTATTCACACAAACTGTGGTGTCCCACCTCATCCCGCGTCTGCTCCATTCACCTTATTGGTAACGACTTAGATCCGTCTACAGAGGTTGTCCTTGATGGTAGAGGTTCCTTGGAATCTCAGTTACCATCAAAATCGTCCGAAATCATTAATGACCTCCTAGAGGTGTCGCACGTCCTTTCACAGAACCAGTCTGCGTTTACAATAAGCTTTTCTTCTCTTGATGACTCGGCATGCATGGCCTGGACAGGTTGGTCCAAAGATCAGTTCCTCGAAATCCACTCGCACTGTTCCCCATATCTTTCATCTGGTATATATACCAAGACTACACACGATGCTCTATTACTGTTCTGGGTAAAACTGAAAACCGACATTTCCTGGAGTCAGTGTTCTTCTCTTTTTGGAATTTCCAAGTCAAGTGTGTCCAAAACTTTCCACTCCATAGTACAGGCATTAGACACATCGATAGTCCCACAATTTCTAGGTCCGGATCACTTGACAAGAGAACAGTTGCTCGGGCACAATACTGTCTTTTCAGAAGCATTTTTTGGAGATAAAGCCACTGCCATATTAGATGGCACCTATATTTATATCCAGAAAAGCTCCGACCACAAGCTCCAGAGAATGTCCTACTGTGGCCAGAAGAAGAGAAACTATCTCAAATTCATGAGCATCGCCTTACCAGATGGCTACATTCTGGACACAGTAGGACCATTCACTGGCAGCGAAAATGATGCTACAATTACAAAAAAAGTCATGGACAAGCTAGTTACTTGGCTACAACCAGACGACAACGTTGTCGTTGACCGAGGTTTTAGAGATGTCCTACCAGTTCTCGAAGCCTCTGGCCTCAATGCTAGCATGCCGTCATACCTGAAACCCGGTCAAAGTCAACATTCTGACGTCCAAGCAAATCTTGACAGAACTATCACCAAATCGAGGTGGATTGTGGAATCCTATCATGGTCGTCTGAAACACTGGACGTTCTTCCGAACGCAATTGGTGTCTAACAGCTTTATCAATGTCATCGAGGCTTTGCTTCGAACCGTCACAGCCTGTCTGAATGGTATTAGAGGACCGATCTACCAGAGATCTCCAGAGAGAGATGCCAAAGATAGGCTAATGGCTGAACGTATGAAGGACCGTTTGACAACACCGAATGGTTTAGCTCAGAGAGTCAAGACAGATCCGGATCTATCTAGACGGGCAAGGTCCGAGTTTGTCAAGATGGATGCATCTTCCGTACTGTTTCCCCGTCTCGATCTTGATTACTTGAGAACCATTACGTGTGGAACGTATCAGATATCTCTGGCTCCTGGTTACATCGCCGAACATTTAAGTGATGACGGAGACTATGAGGTGTGGCTTTACCAGCACTCCCCAGACCTTCTCCGATGTCAAATACATTCTCGACACAAAAGCCAAACGAAATATAACGTTTGGATACGGTTCACCGTTTCACCCGATGTTGAGGCCCCAATAAAGGACTACTACTGCCAGTGCCCAGTTGGAGAGAGAACGATGGGAATGTGTGCGCACATCTCCAGTATCTTGTACTACCTTGGGTATTACAGGACGCTGGAAAACCCTCGACCATTACAACCACAGGTAAAGAAATTCCGACAAAACTTGAAATAGTTTTCCATGCGGCAACGGAGTGCATATGTCGAAAGTATGTTTGGGGCTCGATATGAAAGATCCCCGTTACCATGTGACTAACCAAACTTATAAATATAGGTATTATACAATCGCCCGTAGCTATGAACACTCCCGTAAATGCGAAAACCAACCAAAATCATAAGGAACACGTTTTGTTTGTTGTTCTGTCTATTTGTCAGCCAATGTCTTCAACCACGGGGACTTGTGAAGTAGCCATCTTGGATTTTTTTTATGAAAAAGTGTTTCTCTCACTTTTTTTCATATCTGTGTACATATTCTCAACATACCGAGCAAATACTCTCGTTTTTTTGTTAATTATCTAAAGAAAGTCGAAAATCGGCAATTCAACCATAGGCTAATTCAACCCAACATTTGAAAATGTTCCACCACTTACATTTTGATGATTTTTCCTCTCATCAATAGCATATTACGTACTGTTTAATAGGATAAAAATTGGTTTGCATCCAACGCCCATAAAAGGGTGTATTCTCTAAAAAACACAGTTTTTGTGTCTAAAATGTTATCATCGAAAATGGCATTTTTGAGATTGTTTCTTCCATAAAACAGCCAAATGGCGCGATGGAAACATGATTTTTTGTCACAATCATGCCATGAATGTATTCTTTACGGTGACCATCATTTGATTAGATTTTCATTAATATTTTACATAACATGCACATTTTATCAACACTTAGACAGCTTCTGAAAGGTACAACTTTGAGGAGCCATAAAAAACAAACCAAGTGACCTAAATCTTTATACTTTATAGATTTGTGACCACAACGGCATGGGCAATGCACCACCAACAGGAAATTTGAATCAGAGAAGGGGCCGTTTTGGAAACCGGCCCTTTCTCTGGATTGGCCTTTTTACCATTAAAATCAAACCATTCTATAAGAACTTTGCTCTCTTCTTCTAAACAATCTTTCATATATAGATAATTGTCACAAATCTTAGAGAGCGTGTTGTCATCTGCGTAATTGTATAAAATACATTTGTCTACAAAGGTAAAAATATCATTCATAAAAATATTAAAAATTAGAGGTCCTACATTAGAACCCTGGGGGACCCCCTTCTTTACATCAGTCCATTCGCTTGTCTCTGGCCCCAGTCTGACCTGCTGTTTTCTGCCACTCAGGTAGCTGCTGATGAAGTCATTAGATGTCCCCTGGCCGAGTCATACCAGAGTCTGTAAAAATGGTAGTTTCTACTCCTGCTTTACGCTCAGCAATTTAGGAGTGGGACGACTGGTTCGCCTGTTGTCAGTATAATGTGACTGGGTGGGGTGTGCTGCTTGGTGTCTTCGGCAGTATGTTTCAGTGAGGTAGCGCTATAAAGTCGGCATCAGTTCCGCTCTATCACAGGGAGACAAACACGAACAAGTCGCAGTCTCACAAAACAAACATGCATACACTACACACATGCATCTTGCATACAGGAAAGGCCGTCCTTAAATGACCATAGCTGATGATAAGATGTTAATTAAACAATACTAAATCAAACCAAACCAAAAACTCTGACTTAAACTGTTATATCATACCTAATGATTATGTGAAGACAAGAAAATTCAGTTTATGAAAATAATCAGTTTATAATAATTGAGTCTAATGTCAACACTTACGTCAGCTGGTATAAGGGAGGTGACTCTGTCGGATAGCCGGGAGGCATGGTAATCTGAAGATACAAACAGTAACATTTTTAAGTTGAGACACTCTTGGTTTTCAACTGATGACTATAGCAAAAAGGCATATGTTTCAAGTTACAAAAAAATCCTTTGACCACAAATAGCTTAGTCAGCACCTTAATTTTCCATAGATATACAAAGACTCTTTTTAGCCCTATATATACATTTTAAAATACAAATTGAGATTACATTTACTATTTCAAAAATCTTTACTACATTTTTATAAAAAGACTCATACACCAATGCTATGAATCATAAGTATCAATATGGTAATATTTGAAATACTATAATCATCTCTTTCACTTAAATATTAAGATGTACCAATGTGTCAATTAATCGGTTCGTCACTAAATGGTTTTTTTTTATAGTTCATTGGGCTTTACCCCTATGTAACTTTAGTAGACTCTACCATGCTTTGATCTGGATGAGTCCATTATGGTCTACAGTGGTGAAAAGGTTAATTAAGGATCCCTGTGCCACTGCCAAAACTGTAACTATATATGCAAGCTAGTGCACTGGAAACTGATTTTGCCAGCATGACTCTAGCTCTGATAAACCATTTCTGGAGGAAAAAAACCCCCATATTTTTTAGATTTTTAAGAAAAATAATACAGATGAAATTAACAAAAACAAAAACAAATCAACAAGTGTACTATTCTAAAAAGATCTGCGGAAGTGGACAGGGATTTGAACTGTGGACTTCATATTGTCAACTCATTCACCCCTGAAATTTCATAATGAACTATACCAAGCATCTGAAATGGAAGAGCTCAAATATGTCTTTAGGGGTGAATGAGTTAATTACCCATTGCTCTGGTAATTGACTGAGCTGCCTGGTCAGAAGTGTCCTCGCACAACTGTGCTACAGTATTACACCAAATAAAAATAATGGGTTAAAAAAGCTGTGCATACATACTAGTGATAGGCTGATGATCGTTTATAATCCAAAATCGATCGGTTTGCCCTTCCAGATTCTGGTCATCGATTACAATTTCCATAACTGATATAATCGGTTGATCATTGAAATCAAAGTGTTTAAACGTCTTCCAAGTGAAGTGTGCTTTGAAAGTCATATATTGTTATGATTTATACTACATGTATATGATTGATAAAAATGCATAAAAGTTGCTTGATATCCATTCAGTATACAAGAACGAAAACCTAATGTATAGTGAACAACTCTGTCTATTGATGTAATAGTAGTGTTCTCGCTTAATTATTTGGGTTTTCAGTCCCATAAAATTACAAACTGATTCCGCAATACGTCATCCAGCGGTTTACTAACTTCCAATTACAAACTGATTATCGATTATGATTTTAAACAGATAGCCCATCACTATTATATTGCATACAAAGAACTGCAGTGAAGTGGAACAAGGATCCTCAAGACTGAATGCTATGAGACAAAGTAATGGAGACATACCTCCACATTGATGGTTCTGTGTGATTTCGGGTCCTCATTTCTGACTTGTATGCTGTAGATGTGGGCTTGTTCACTGACCACACACCAGTCATCTCCGTAAATGGCTGCAAGCGCTTCCACCTCTTCTTCCTGTGAAATAAAGACTATTGTCTGACCATTCTTTATCCTATTTTGTATCAATTTAACACGAGACCTCCATTTCAACATGATAAAGAGGCTGATAAGGGTTGCGGGCTGTTACACAGTGCAGTATGGAAACGGTCATATTGTAGCATTTTAATCGGACACTTCATATCAACATCTGGTCTCCATTTCTAACCGAGAAAGAGGCTGATACTTACGGTTGAGGGTTTTTAGTATTGAAAGTTGGAAGCGGTCATATCGTAACGTTTTAATCGGACACTTCATATCAACCAGAGTAAGAGGCTGATATAGGGTTGCTACAGGATGAAGTATTGAAATTGTCATATTATAACTTTTTAAACATATACTTCACATTTTAAATACTTAATGACAGCGTCAACATCATCAGCATGTAACAACCACTATCAAGATTAACTGAGGTGGGATTTTTCTTAAATATTTCGGAAGTTAAAAGGATAAATATCATGATGGGTGGATATTGGTTGGTTTTGAAAATTGCTTATGCAGAGCTAACATTATTGCACATGCAGTTAATGAACAATACTACAGATAAGTACATGTATAATATAAAAAGCTATTACATTGTATCTGCTTTTATTAAACGAATGTGTATGCAATCATCAACATTACTTTGATTTACTTGTGTCCATGGTAATTTGCATGCACTAACCTACAAATATTATTTTGTTTTGGGTTGTGTTATAACTGTGTTTGAGTAAAAGGGGTGTAAGAATGCAAACTTTGCTAGTACAAAAACCAAACCTTTAGCTATAGATAGAGTCTGCCCAGTATTTTGAAAGCCCCATATTTTGAAGATCTGTTAGAATGATGTCCAATATCATAGCTGTCAATGCAACCCTCCCTCATTTTTACCAATCTCCCTCATTCAAGTCCAAACTCACACAAACTCAAAATCTACATTCTGTGGTCAGATGTATAATCTAGTTGCTGCAGGGAGTGTGTAATGATCATAACAGATGTGTCTGATTGTAATGACTGCTTTTTGGAGTTATTTTGATACAAAAAAAGGAAAAGACAAATTAAGCAAAGCAGTTTTAGTCACATTTCAAACACTTAATTCTACTTCATTGGAAATGTGGAATGAAGGGAATTTCTGCCAAAAAATCAATTTAGGGTATTCAGAAAACAGGTATTTTGCATATTATAGGTGTCATTAAGGAACTCTGAGACCTTTAAAGAGGGAATTTTATTATCTCCCAAATTAATCTTCTGGGGGAGAAAGTACATGAAATATATACAACTGCAACATTTTGGATAGATTAATCCGGATGTATAAAAAAACCTCTATTTATATAATACCTGTACACACACTGTCAAATATACACCCTCTGTAGCAACTCTCTCTGTAGGAGATCATTGTCATATTTGGTTAAAATGAAGGTTTTTGAATTTTTGATCAAATTGAGGGAGTGACTCCCACTAATGACTCATTTTTATGAGGGGTTAGGGATTTTACCAGATGTTTTACAGGGTCTCTTATTATAGGCCTATTAACATTAGAATTGGCCCTAAAATCAATAGTACATTTTGCTTTTAAACACAATAAACAACTTGATTTTACTGCATAAACATCATTATCATATTAATGATTGATGTGAAATTATACTGTGTTCAATACGACATCATAATTATAGCATACATACAATTTCAAAAAGATAGGAGAACAAACAAAGAGATTTGAAAATCATTCTCCCAACATTTGATAAACATATTTAGTTTATCCGCAGAGCCATGTCAAAACGTAGGGTTAATTGCATTTATGAATGAATCCAGTGATTGGCGTTCTGTCAAATAATCGCGGGAACATGAGACCAACAACGGGTGCCCCGCCCCATCCCTTACGGTTCATATATATTTTATCTTTTCTATTACACAAAAAAACATGTTCTAGTTACGTCACGTTTAATTTGATGGTCTAAGTACTGGTTTGAACTAGCTAGGCAGTTAGTAAATCATTCAGTTATAGCCCCACTACTCAAGCAACGGCTACTTATCAACTATACCTGTCTTGTGGAAGCGTCATCTGACATTGCTTATCTCCGTTTAATCATATACCACATTTTCTTGTACGTGACCAGCTTGTCAGATTTCACCGACTTGTGATACACATTGCAGTACGGGCGCGGCCATTTTGTACAAATCACGTGATAAAACAAAAGTCACGTGGCAGTTGATAGGGAGGACGCTTCATGCCTATAAGCTATAGGAGTTCATAAACTTGTACTCGGGTTCTGGCAATCTGATTAAAATCATAATCATAGTAATCTTATACTTGAGTGTTTGTTTGTCTTGTATCATGTGTGTCGTTCAACGAAACCAGAACTTAATCTAAAATAGAGAGATATTTATCAGTCTGGCTACTTCATAATTTGATGCTAAATTGTTGAAATCCAGCTTGCAGGAGCTTCTGAGCTTCCCCAGGGACGTAACCAGGACTATGAGTATATGGAAGCATACGAAGCTCGAAACGCCGAGTAGGGGTGGGTTTGGGAGGGGGGTTACCCCCTCCTGAGTTTGGGGGGGTCCAGGGGGGGTTTTTCCGCCCCCCCCCCCCCCCCCGAAATTTTTTTTTTAATCTGGAACCCACTCTGATGCAGTTTGAGACATACAATACCTATCCATTTCATATTTGGCTTTTAATATTTTTTATCAAAAGCGCGTAATAATTAATTCAACCTGATATACGTAGACGATCATGCGCCCGTTATCTGAAAAAAGGTATACTTGAAAAAATTACGTGGAAGCCCGTGCGTCCGTGCGTACGCCTGGTTACGTCCCTGCTTCCCCATCATGGACCCTCTACCAGGGCAACCGTAATTACGCCTCCCGTTCAGAAAATTCTGGCCTAGGACTATTGAAATGTTAAGTAACGCCTAATACCCTAGAATTTGGAATTTCTCGTTATTGGTCTACTGCTGTTAAGATCCATGCAATCATTTTAATATACCATAGACAATTAATGGAGAGAATTCGTCATAAAAAAATGTCAAACCCTGACACTTTAACTATAAAATGTACATGCTCCAAGTCAGGAACCGTTACATTAGTGCATTTCACAATTATTTTATGTTTTTTTAGCAAAAAAAAGGTCCAAAAATGTTTTCGCATCGCTCCGCTCGGCGACAGATTGGATTCTACGCCCCCTCTTTCAAATATCATAGAAACGCCCCTGACATGGCTTCGTTAACTTCGTACTACGCCTCAATCTGATTAAAATCATATGTTACATATACATGGCTTCGTTAACTTCGTACTACGCCTGGACATCTGTTCAGGCGGAGCCATGTAGGTAACAGATGATTTTAATCAGATTGGTGTTCTGGAATATATGTGATATACATTATCGCACCCAGTATATATGTGGGTGCGATATCTAGGTAGTGGGGTGCGATAATATATCACATATATTCGAGAACCCGAGCACCTATGCTCGAGTTTCGTGGCCAAAACATGAAAGTTATAACTGCCAACAAATATGACAGAAACAGATGACAAATGAAAATAAAAGAACTAACTGGTATTTGTTAGAACCAGAGATGTATATAACACATGGCTTTATACGTCTCTGTTAGAACCAATGTCAAAAATTTATAACTTTAAAGTGTCAGTAGTCAACGGTGATATAATTACAATCTTTAATCATGAATTGATGATCGGATACATGTATTATTGAGATTGCCTAATTATTAATTAACCAAAATTAATTATTAGTTATAATTGCAAATAATTAATGAATGGTTTAAAAAATTGCTGACTGCGATGGCCGAATACCAAACTGGACCAATGCATGGTTTCGTGTGAGCTTATAGTTTGTTTGTTTGTTTGATTTTGTTTAACGTCCTATTAACAGCTAAGGTCATTTAAGGACGGCCTCCCCTGTGTGCAAGATGCATGCGTGTAGTGTATGTGTGTGTATTTTGGGAGGCTGCGATATGTTCGTGTTTTTCTCCTTGTGATAGCGCGGAACTTATAGATAGGGATACTTTTATAGAGACGTACAACTTTATATTTTATACGTCTCTGTGTTTTTTTTACAAGTTTCAGTTACCCGGGTATAATTATCGACTCTTTCGATTTCCATGTATGTTAACATCTCGACCTTCTGAGGGATTCGGCCCTCTGAAACAACTCCCAGAGAGACCTAATGTATAAGGACGTGTGAAACATTCGCCACATTCCCATAGTGCGGTCAATGAAGTTCGTTGATGTTATCAATTAAATTATTATTAATTGTTTATTATTCTGAAGGTTCAATCACACAAAAAGCTGAATACATCCCCGACGGGTTACAAAAAAGATGATGGACTCTCTGGAAAGTTGTACTGGTAAGTGGAATCTTACAGTTAATACGTTTAAAAAAGGTGTTATCTTTGGAAATGGGAGTATAATTAGAGAAAATGAAGTATGGCCTTCTAAGGAAATATAATAGAGGTTGTCCATGAGTTCAGCTATTTAGACGTTTTATTAAGATATAATTGAATATTTTTAACCCTTTCACCCCTATGCAACTTTAGTAAACTCTACTATGCATTGCTCTGGATGAGTCCATTATGGTCTACAGAAGTAGGGTTAACACAGCAAAATATCACTAAGCAAGGTAAATGTAGAGAAGCGCTCTTTGCTGGTATTGTTTGTCGGAAAAAAGGTTTTAAGGTTAAAACTATGTTATCTGTTTTCGATATGAATTTTTAACATGCAGTGTCTTGTAAGCCATTTTCGACTGAATATCACATACAATTACATTTTTTTTACAGGGGTCAATCGGAAACTTTTTTATATGAAAAAAAATATTTCGTTTAAATTATAATTAGCTACCAGATAGTGTGAATTAAGCAGACCTCGCTGGTAGGGGGTTCCGGGGGATCCCCAACCCTTGGAAACCTAAATTTCACTACAACGTAGGATCTAGAAAATTATATCTATATTATATTTATGTATTTATTCATTTTATTTATCACTATTGTTATTATTTGTTTTAATACATCACGTTTTAATGCAGTAAATGCAAAATATAATATGGAAGTACAAAATCCAGAGAGCTTGTTAGGTACCGGGTCTGTCCCAATCACCTGTTCTCTGGATTGGAACCTGTGATAGTTTTACATTAAGATGAATGATCCCTGCTATGTAACTATATGTTTTTATACTGTGTAACTATATACTTGTACATTTGTACGATGCAATTGTGATATATGAAACTAAAATAAATCGAAAAAAATCGACTAGGTGTAGACGTTTATACAGCCTCCAATATTGAGAAACTATATAGTATCTTTATATATATATATATGGTATATTACGAAATGTGACGCTACATATAGTAAGTATTTTATTTATGAAATTATTCAGACGAGAATTGTTTATATCTATGCAAGAATGCGAAGAAAAAAATCGTAACTTTTTCACGAAGTAATTAACCTTTACCAGTATATATTTTACGTAAGCCGATTAAATTCAAAGTTTGAAGGAAATTACTAAATCATCACTTTACCTTAAAATTGAAACAGGCAGGTATTTTAAAAGATATGGATCATAGTCAGAGGTTGTGTACTTTGTGTCAATTAGAAGATTTAGAAAATAAAATTCCATTTTATATTCAGGTGATCTTTTTTTCGTCTTACAGACTTTTGAATTTTGTATTTTGATAGAAATACACCAAAAACTATTATATATATATCTGAAGCCTATATCAGAACTATTGGCGTCAAATAATGCGAAAGATAAAGTTGATATTTCAAAGTTTTTAAATGTAACAATATGAGAAGGACATATGTTCTGCAGTGATGTATATGTACCTTCTCACACTCTCTGTAATTCTGTCGTTATATATATTACATACTGATTAGCCCGACTTTCCTCTTTCCCTGGCACCAGACTTAGACATTTTGACAGATACTTGTAGATGTCTACCGAGTTTTCTCCGGCCCTGACACCAGGTTTAAACATTTTGACAGATAGAGGTTACAGGCCATTCCGAGTTTCCTCTGGCCCTGACACCAGACTTTGACATTTTGACGGATAGATGTCTTGGGCAAGCCCGAGTTCCCTCTGGGCCTGACACCAGAATTTTTACAGATAGATTTGTAGGGTCAGCTCGGGTTTCCTTTGACCTTGACACCAGACTTCGACATTTTAACAGATAGACGTATACCGAGTTTCCTCTGGCCCTGACACCAGACCTCGACATTTTAACAGATAAACGTATACCGATTTTCCCCTGACCCTGACACCAGACTTTGATATTTTGACAGATAGATGTCTTGCGTAGACATCTGTCCGTCAAAATGTCAAAGTCTGGTGTAGACATCTATCTGTCCAAATATCTAAGTCTCGTTTAGACATCTACCTGTCAAAATGTTTTAGTCTGGTGTAGACATCTACCTGTCGAAATGTCTAAGCATGTGTCAGGGCCAAAGGACATTCGAGATACAAACACGATGAGCTATAAACTTCAACGTAATAAAGAACGAGAACTATGAACACTAGCCACTAAAGTATCCTGGTCAGTGACACTCCTAAATTAAATTATCCCGTTCATTCAACCAATGGCCAAGGATAATTAGAGGTAATCAGATAAGGCTGCTTTTAACACCTATTTGTGGGATGCTGTTAACGTTATTTGTGTTATTTAATTACATTTCGTAAAAAGTAAACAAGGGTTGTGTAGAGTTACGATATTTAAATTTGATTTACCGTCGTTACATTATTTTGCTGTTGTGAACACGAAGCTATAACGTATATATATGTCTTTGCACATATACGCTGTATTACTATCAGACGAATATTTTCATGTAGTTTAGAATTGTAGAGATATTCTATGCTTCTAAAAGAAATTAAGATAATTATAAAAAAAATCTGTTAGCTGAAGGTGAACACAATCTATTAATAAGTGTTTTACTGTAAATGATTCACGACATTCTATGCATTGATGCTGGTTTTCGCGCCCCAATAAATAAAACGGCTTAAAAAAATATATCTAATTACTCATCCAGCGTTGTCTATATAGCTGGGATAGATACCATTCATCGATTTTTTGTTTTTCAGAGTGTAATTTGCTCTCTATTAGACCTTCCAAAATTTCCTATTAGCACTTTAAAACCTGTAAAATGAAGTTTAACATCGACCGACAGGTGGTAGCTATATATAAATACGGAGTAACTCTTTTTTTCCTTCAGACATATCCATTCTATTAGACAGTTTTAAATACTTCTAATCACCACGTGAAACCTTCTCCCGACCACTGTGGCGATGTCTACATCTATATCCACAGCACAGCTACACACTGTTGCGCTAGGCACACTCTATTAATAGTTTTAACTGCACTTAAATATAATTTCCTTTTTAATCGACAAATTTCACACTCAACATTATAATAATCTTCAATAAGTTGAAGATATACTGTGCATCTGAAAAATGATACATTACGGATAGTGTTTTATAGCCAATGGTTTTTGTCTCGCCGCCACAGTTCAAGTTCTTTATTCACCAAAAGTCTTAAGACTTATAGGTACAAAGCAATCATGATACATTGTACATGTATATATGTTATAGGAGAGTGACTATAAGCATACAAGTGCAAACTAAACAAAGAACATAATACAAAAGCACAAAAATTATAAATACGTGTAGCTAATTAATCAATTTCGCCGCTTAGTGGCTAGATATAAATATTTACCTAGATTTGACAACTCTTTGACATTATTTACAGATAAAAGTTGGACAAGTTTGTAAACAGAGGGACTCTTATAATAATACTTCTTTATATACTTTAACCTCAAATCATTATAAAAAGGACATACAAAAATGAAATGAAATTCGTCCTCGACGTCTCCCAAATCACATTTGCTACAGTTTCTATTTCTGCGAATGATATTATTGTGTCTACCCTTTTCGATATTCAGTTGATGAGACGACGTTCTAAATTTAGTTAACATATATTTGTATTTTGTTTCAATATGTTTACGGAGATAAAACTGAATACTATGACTGTCTATAAGATATTGATATAGTCTACCTTTTGATGAAGCTGCTATCTTTGCCAACATATTTTGCTTAGTAACATCTTTCAATCTGTGTTCAATAATTTCAAAAGTGTTTACCAATGGTAGATTCGATTCAAAAATATAACCAAGACCTAGGGCAGTTAATTCATTCTTAATGTTACAAATCCACGGATCATTCACGTTGACACATTCATCATAACAAGTTTTTAATATCAAATTATCAGATTTCGTCAACTTCAACCAATATTTGAATACTTTTAGCTTTCTTGTAACAATTAATGGTAGTCTACCCAATTCACAATAAACTAAATCATTGAATGTAGATTTACATACTCTAAGGACTTTTTTGCAGAAATTCAAATGAACTCTCTCTATATCAGGAGCTTTGTGAAACCCCCATATTTCTGCACCATAGCTTAAGATGCTGCTGACATAAATATCAAAGACAGAGCATTGGGTTTCCAAATTCAAACAATGGTTCTTTAAAGAGGATGATAATGAAAATAAAGCCTTTCTTCCTTGGTCCGCTAAATGCTTTTGGGTTTTATAAAATTTACCATTATAATTAAAAAACATTCCCAAATATTTGAAACAGTCAACAATTTCTATGTTCTCATTATTATATTTCCACACTTCATTATTTCTTATGTTTCCCCCGTTTCTAAAAACCATGACTTTTGTTTTATCAATGTTGACTTCCAGATCCCATTTTCTAGAGTAACTGTGTAAAGAATCTAACATGTTTTGCAATGCAGCTGGACTATCAGCGAAAAAAACCATATCATCAGCATACATTAGCAGGAAAAGGTTAAGCATCTGTAAATCAATACTTGGACAATTATCATTAATAAAATTAATTTCAAAATCATTCACATACAAAGAAAACAACACAGGTGACAATATTTCCCCTTGTAAGAGACCGGTATAATTAGGGAAACAATGACTTAATTGACCCTCAAATTTTACACAGGATTTGACATTATCATACAAAGATAATAATATTTTTAAAAATTTTCCACGAATACCTTGGTGTATTAATTTACTCCACAGTTTTCCTCTATTAACAAAATCAAATGCTTTTTTTAAATCTATAAAGCAACAGTAAAGTCTCTCTTTTTTACGCAATTTCTTGTTAATTAATGTTTGTAAAACAAATATGGCGTCAATGGTTGAACTGCCTTTTCTAAAACCAAACTGAGCATCTGTTATTATACAATTTTCTTTTTCCCATGTCATAATTCTATTATTCAAGATTGATGTAAATAATTTACCAAAACAGCTTACAAGTGATATACCACGATAATTATTAGTGTCGTTAATACAGCCTTTCTTAAAAACAGGAACAATACATGCTTGTGACCAAGATTCAGGGAAAAACCCAGATCTAAAAATAGCATTAAACAACCGTTCCAAATATGGCACCAGAATATGCTTTCCTTGAATAAAAATTTCGTTTATGATTAAGTCTTCACTACAACTTTTGTTTGATTTCAGGTTTTCAATGGCTTTAACAATTTCTTTTGTTGTGATATTAGAATCAAGATCTTCATAAACTGACTCTATATTAACATTAGGAACATGTTGGTCAGCGCCATCATTCTCCTTTTGCGCCAGATATTTAAAGTGTCTATAGAAGTCATCTATTGTGAGTGTATTCATAGCTCTGTTCGACTTCCGATTATTAAAGATACTGTAAAATTTTCTTGGATCATTTCTTTTCAAAAGGACCAGCATGTCGCCTTCATATCGTTTATAATCTCTTTTAAGTTTAAACACCAACCTTTTGTAATTACGTTTGGCGGTTATTAATATATTGTAATTTTGATTTGATTTATCCCGGTTAAAATTAATCAACGAATTTCTGTATTCAGTATATAGATCTTTGCACCGAGGAGTTATCCACGGTTTATCTTCAATAACAACAGTTTTAGTGCGGTGATCGCGGGAGTTTCTCAGAGGGGTATCTCTACACTCACAAAAAGGTAATGTACAATCATTTAATATTCTACTTATATTATTCACACATTCATCAACTGCATCTTGGTTATTTAAATCAACATTCAATTGTTCATCAATTAACTCACAGTTCTCACTTAATTTATCTAAAATTAGCATAGTATTCTCGCCTTTCCATTTCACAGACGTACAGGTTCCTCTACTGTACATGGCATTGTAATCAGCCAACTCATTTACAATTTGAGTATCTAAAAATTTGCCAATACATATATGAAACGCAACTGGACAGTGATCAGAAAACATGTTAAATTTACCAGAATCAAACTTAAGTATATTGTCTATTGTCGCATTTACAACCAACAAGTAATCAATCGTACTTTTACCATTATTATTAAAAAATGTATATGTACCAGTATCGTCATCTGGGTGCCGCCCATTAACTATACGCAGACCTGATGACTTGCACAAGTCAATAAGCTTACGGCCAAAAGTGTTTACCCCCTTATCCATATTCTTACGCTCAGTGCTGACAGTTTCAACATTATAATTAACCACATTTTCTAAATTATGTACTAAACTATCATGTAATGTATCTAATTCTATATAATCATGCCTGCTTCCAGTGCGTGCATTCATATCACCGATAACATATACATCACCCATGCTTTTATATCTACCAACGGAATCTTCTAAAATTTGGAATAAATCTTCATTACAGTGATCATAAAAAACACTTCCCTCAGGAGGGATATAACAAAATGCAATAAATGTGTGTTCTCCGGAGTTACAGGTACCTGTATTATTAATCTTAAGCCAGACAATACTGTCGTAGATATTTTCAACCACTTCAATTTGATCGGCCAGTTCTGGTTTGTAAAAAATTACTATACCACCTCCTCTACATACTGATCTTGGGAATGCAAAATGACTGTAACCCGAAAGCTGTAAAACATCAAATTCTTTTATCCAACATTCCGATACGCATACAATATCATACGATACTAACAAATTCCGGAATTCCGGATCCTCAAGTTTACCTATTAGACCCCTGCACACATTCCAGGAACACACTGAGATACCACTCTCCTGTCTGTCCTATCTCCCATACATCTGGGAATTACCATTCGTAGGGTTGGATCGTTGGGGAACAGAATGTGCTCTCCAGGGCTGACTTGGTCCAGGAGGTACACGATGGATGTTTCTTGGTGGACCGCGGAATGTTTCATCGTTGTTGTGCGGTCGCTGATGTTCACTGTGTGGGTTCAATTCTCTGTGTGGTGCACTAAGTGTTCTTTTAGGCTCTGTGAACGACATGTCATCGGATCCCGTGTACAACTGGCCGTTAATGAACAACTTATCCCTGACCATCTTGGTATGGTCACCGAGCTGTTTGTGGTGCTTCATGACAGGGTAGAGCCTCTTACGACGGTCCTCTATAGCGGCCGGAAATTGCTCATAGACTCCAAAGCCAGAACCCCTCAGACGATAGGAACTATTTTTCACCAACTGAAGATCTTGTTGGTACAAGAATCTTGCAACTATAGGCCTATTTTTACCATGAACATGACGACCAAACCTATGAACGTTGCCGAACTCGATCCTCTGTTCAATACGGAGCTCATGGAAAATGAAATCTCTGATGAGAGACTCGGTATCCTCACTCCTAGATTCTCCAGCAAGGCCAGTGAAAACCAAGTTATTTTTCATAGATCTGCATTGTAAATCTAACACAGTGTCACGAAGGGAGCCCCGTTCTTCAACTACCTTTTCCACCTTATCACTCAGATCAGCAATCATTCGTTCCTGTTTCTCTATCTTGCTACACACCTGTTGTCCTCCTACGCTGGATTTTTCAATCTCATCAAGCTTATTGGCCACAAAATGTACCGACTGTTCAAATTCCTCAGTTTTCTTTTCTACGTCAACAACTCTTTTCTCTATCCCCGCGACCTTAGAAGAAAGATTGTTCAACTTACTCTCTATACTATCCAACATCTCCAGCTTTTTTAGGATAAAATCTAATTTTGTCTTTATTTCAGCAGCATCATTGTTAACCGGAGGTTTTGGTGCTGTCGGAGTAGAGGCCGATGGAGGTTTTGCGTTGACTGACTTTGTTGGGCTGCTGTAAAGCACACCATTCGCTGCATGGAGGATCGAACTTAGAAAACCCGAGGATTGAATACTGACGTCGGAAGTGTCAGTGCTTTCATTCTCAGCTACCTTCTTACGTTTCCTGGATTTTTTACCCATACCGGCAAATCAATCAGAGAGTACAGTTTTATTCTTTTATAAATTAACGATCGAAACACACACGGGAACAAATTCACAACAGTACGGTTTCACCCCCGTGCGTAAACTGCTTTCGGCTCGGTGGAGCGTGACGAAATACCGCGCATAGTGCATTGTCCAGCTCAGGTAAATAGTGATAATGTCGATAGAAAAGTTCAAAGTTCATATTGTAAACAATAGCTTCAGTATAGGCACATCGAATATTGGCAATAAATAAAGCATTTGGTGTAAAATAAACAGCATGGATACATGGCGGGATGGCTAATTTATCAGCTTGCGAAATCTCAGAAATAAATAAATTCTCTGAACTCGATGAAACACCAAAGTTCTCGAACGTACCTATCGGCATTCCTCCGGGTCCGTCGCCATCTTTTCTCATGGGAAAGCGTATGCGAGACTAAAACCTCAGTTACATTTGCCATTTGCGCCTACTATAAGAATGCATGGAGATTATCGGCCACTATCGGCCGATTTTTAGACACCGCACGGGTCGCCGGCAGTCCCACAAGGATTTCGTAAGATTTTCTTACGGCGAAATATCGTACGGGCTACGTATGCACTCCGTACGGTTTGTTCTCCTTTCTCCCACATTTTTCTGATCAAAGGAATTATATAAACACTGGACAACAATAGATGTGTCATTATAGTCTGTTCTGGTATAGTACAGGTAGATTATTTACCTGTATTTACCTGTTCACTAATAGGAAATACTGTGTTAGTTATAGGAATATTTAACAAATATATTTCCTGATTTACGTAATATTTACTGAAATTATAAGTTAATATATACAAGATTCCATTTATTACTTACAAAAACACATCAAAATACATTAACTGAAAACCTGCTTTTATTAATTTCATATTAAATCAATTTTATACATTTTTACTACACATTTACATGTATTTCATAAAATAGAACTAAATTTAGCAAGCAATTTATAACAAATATTATCAGTACAGACAGAGATCATGTATATGCAAAAACAGATGCAAAGCTGGGAATGAAAATAAATAAAACAAAATTAATTACATGTACACATGGAATACTTATAATTAGCACTGGTAGATCAAATCAATCATATTCATAAATTGCACAAAGATACACGATATAAAACTAATATAGTAGCATTAACTTACTAAAGGTGAAATATTGGAAAGTCCATAAAAAGCACAGATAATGAAAAGTCCATAGTTTTAAGAAATCCTAGCAGAGCACCAAATAAAAATTCCATAACAAGCACATTTATTACAATTTCACTCTAAATGCAAAAGATGGAATGCTGTGTCGGCATACTGGATTACATCTGTTGTACCATTCTCCAAACGTTCCTTTAGTTGGTTAAGGCGGCTGTCGATGTTACGGTAGCATGTTGCTCTTGGTCTGAGTTGTCCTCCTGCTGCGTGTTGGATGCGCGTTATCTCGTTGCTGGCTTGTATTTCCTGGAAGACGCGGATAATGCTGTAGATGTTGGGGTGGGCGTGGTCCACTTTCTTCTTTAGTTTGCTGTGCCATCCCTCTATGTGGTTGGTTGTTCTGGGTCCCTCGGTCTCAAAGTGGTTCCAGAGTTGTTGGTCAATCAACTGTGTCCCGACGTAATCTGTAGATGGAGTGGTGTCCTGTGGTACATCAGCATCGTTTATGTCCTCCAGCGCATTGAACCAGACATCTTCTACACGGTCTAACGGAACAAGGGGTAGTACAGCGGTACGCCGTACAAGTTGTCGGACATGATCGTTGTTGGCGTAGAGTTGTTGAAGTCCAGAATGCTGGACTTTCCTCTAAATACACTGTGAATAGTGGAAGAAACAGCCCTTCAAACTCACAGCTGGAAACACTGCGCGGATGGCGTTCTGGGCAGCAGCCTCAAAGTCCAGGAAAACGGTGGTTGGAGGTTGAGTTCTGTTATCTAGGTTTTGAGTAGTGTAAAGAATCTTTGGCATGTTACCTGGCTCTTGCTGGGAAGTAGACTGTATACAAGTGGATACATTTGGTCTCCAATCCTGCCGTGGACGGTGTAGTTCTGGTGAAACTAAGTCGGCCACGTGTAAAACGTTCGTACACAGAAGAGAGTGTTAAAACGTTCCATCACAGAAGAGAGTGTTAAAACGTTCCATCACAGAAGAGAGTGTTAAAACGGTCCATCACAGAAGAGAGTGTCGGCCTTGCAGAGAACTATCAAGTTGTCGGATGTCGCGAAGGCTATAATCCTGGATTGGTCACCATCATCAAGTAGTAGGAATTCCTCTCCGGCAGTTGTCTGGGTCCACTTTCCCTTTAGGTTGATGTCCTAAATGGTCCCGGGTAGCTGAGGAGTCTGAGTACGTCGAGCGTTATACAGTGACTTCTTAATGGACTGGAATGTGGGTAGTTGTCTGACTGTGTTCTCTGCATCGTCGTTCCAATCATCGGATCGAAGCTTGGTTACCTCCTCATCGTAGATTCTGGGAATTGGTTTCACTTCCTTCACGCAGCGCGTACGAATGGTCTCCATTATCTCCTGGGCGACGATCTTAGCATGGTCCTGTGGGTGGTTGTGGGTATGGCGGCCGTTTCCAGTAGGGATGTTGTTTCGGGTACTAAGGGTAGCTGGACAGTTGGGGATGGTACATCTCCAATATACACACTCACCTCTGTTGTTCTTAACACAGTAAATGTATCCGTTGTAGGCGATGTTCTGTCTTCCAAACTTGTTGCGAAGAAATGTCACTTGAATTTGTGCATTTGCCATGTTGGTGGTTGATGGGGAATGTGTGAGACTTACAAAACATACAGCTTGGATAATCTCACTTGTTTAATCACCATGGCATCAATTAAGTGACGAACATTTAGGTTATGAAATGTATTCACTTTTTATTACCGGACAGAGAATGTATTTCTATTAATAGTGATTAATCGCTTTGCAAACGGTCAGCTTATATGTCTCTTTATAAGTTCATATACTTGTATAATTAATTGTTGACTCAATGCGCACCAGTAAAGTGGTCAGTTGATGGACCCAAACCATCAGGTGTTAGGATTCATTATTATCAACTAGAAATATCAGTGGACCCAAGCCATATGGGGTTATCAAATAGAAACATAACTAATGATTATGTTTTAGGGGAAAATAATCTAATAAGTGATACTAAGTTATTAATAATTACACTGAAGACGCATTTATTGGTAAAATAGATTCTCCGAAAATAATGCTCCAATATGAATTTGCTTCACCCTAAATAAAATCAAGATAAATTAACATTTATAAATTTATAATTTAAATGAATCAAAGCATTATCATCTACGTATATACCAATAAGTATATGAAATAAATAAAATATTTGTTACTGTTTTGTATAGATGAAAATGGTATGATATGAAAAAATGGCTAAAAATTATGAAAATAGACTATATCAAAGCTACATGTATATGACAGTACTGTATATGTATATGATACAGGTAATGTGGGAGAACACAGGTAAATACTAGGTAAAATATATATGAAACAGACTATAACTGCTATCACAACATCACTGCCTCTATGTTTTTTTTTTAAAAAAGTGGTAGAAAGGAGAACACACGTGTACGTGTGCGTGTCCTGCCCGTCACACGGCCGCTGCACGAACTTCTTCCGGCTACCGTGCGACAGCCCGGCAATCGTCAGCGGTATCCTTGCGATAGTCTTACGGTAATCTTCAGATGTCCGTTCGATTTAATCGGGCAAATTGTTTGCGGGGGCCTTGCGGTGCCCGTATCTAATGTGACCATACTAACGGCAAATCCCAGACATCGTAAAAAAGTCCCCGGGCGCCCGTTTTGTTTTCATTCAGTTTTTGCGTACTGAACTTGGGCCAAAGATGCATCTTTGGCAGTACATCTCAACTCATGCATCAAATGCTGAATGCGGCCTACCTGTCATGGTCCATTGTCTTTGTCAGCATCTCCATCAACATTATTTTTTTTACGTTTAAGTTTGTTTCTCTGAAAGTATAAGTGCTACACCAATCAACCTTGACATATGCGTTAATGGTCAAAGCGGGCACAGACGAGACATATCAATCCGAATGGCTTGTATATAGTAGGAACAAGTTGTTTTATTTTAATATGTATCTACGAACAAAGATTGTGTAGGACTATTATGTGCTGTTGTGGGATTAATAAGCAAATATTTTATTAACTAATACACTCAATGTTGTTACAAATGGGGTCGTTGTTACAAATTGGCACGTAACAAGGTATGATGTACTATCATTACACTATTTTACAATGACATTTTCAAAGATAATTCATTATGTATTTTAATAATAAGAATTCGAGGTTCTTTTATACCGCTTTATCACTACCTATTTAGAAGGTCGTCTCAAGGCAGTTCACAAATTAGTATCCGTTGTCATAGGGCCTTTGCAACTATTTTCGTACTATGATGGTACACTCAGAATAAAGCTCCAATACATTTGCTTTAATAATGGTACAAAGCCTCCTTAACGTGCGTAAATCCAAACATATGAACAGCCTACAGCCTGCGAGCAGCGATGGATCTCCAACGTTACCATTATGACGTCACAATGTAAATTACGTCATCAATAGGAAACAATGGTCTCCAAGGAATCTCACTGCGTATACGGTAATGTATACGCAGCCACGGTTTACACAGCTTCAATGGGAGCGAATATAAATATATGTATATATTGTTTGCATTATTTGTAAATAACAAGGCCATTGTCATCCAAGAGAGAGTTATGCCCCCGAAGAGGGACACAATCTGGTCAGAATTATTATATAAGGTAGGGGAGGGGGCAGACTGGGTCCTATGACTTCAGCCTTTATCTGGCTATGTAATAAAAGTTTTAAGAACCTGATACTCAAACCATTCTATTCTCCTTGAAACAGTGCTTCTCTTACACTTATTATAGCTACTAACCATTCACAGTCAAACAGTTTATGATTGAATGCGCTGATTTCAAACAAATACGTGACAGATTATATAATGTATACCCTCTATGAAACATTTATTCGATACAGTTTTTGTGCAATCAAAATATGATTATTTACATTTAATTAATGTCTATAATAGATATGATAGATATTTTACAAGCAATTCGTTTGCTAATGATATGTTTTGACATCTTTTACACATATAAACCTTTTCGTTTCTGGTTTTTATGTATTCATTTTCGTGAATGTCTGTTTTAACAGTGTTGTTTGGCCCTAAATAACAAAAATTGTCGATGGGCCGTAAAACAATACAAAAACAAACTAACGTTCCAAAGAAAAGATGATTTTTATTAGCAGTCGGTAGGCATATATAATAAATAAGCTCCGCTGAGCTTTTGGCCAACACATCTATACATAAAAAAACATGGGTACCATGCATATATATACGTTAACAAAATAAGATTGCACTTGTTTACTATAAGTTACCGTTATCTATGATTTAAGAGATTTCAAAATCAAAAACATATGACAGTTGAGTACAAAACTAAAGATCTAGAGGATAGAACTGAATCTGATTTATTAACCGGATGAGCAGCTGTATTTGGAGCCAAGCCATTGATATGTCAGAAATTTAAAATGGTTAAAATTTATAGTTATCCTAAATGTATTTGATGGAAAGGCTGCTATAAATCTTAAAGATTTAATGATCATAGTCTGTAGTTTTTAACATGTGAATGTCCAATATGTAGTTTTGATAATGTTCTGGGAGCAAGGGGGCGTGGTCTTGTGTACGACTGTAAATGTCACCGCTATTTGCCTCAATCTTCTAATATTCAAAATAATAATAATAATGATAATAATAATTCGAGGTTCTTATATACCGCTTTATCACAACCTAGTTCGTAGGTCGTCTCAAAGCAGTTAATAAATTATTATCCGTGGTTATAGGGCCTTTGCAAGCAGCCAATGTCTTTCTCAACTTCCTTGGGAGCATACAGCCGGTGCCGCCATTTCGACGCCCATAGCTAGCATTCTACATTTCTAGCACTGCTCAACCCCGAACTCATCGTTGACAGTGAGTTGACAGTGCCGTGCCGTGACTCGATCTCGCAACCGTTCGGTCACGAGCCCGGCGTCCAACCACTAGACTACCGTGCCTCCACAAATTACAGTATGTGTCTAAAATCGGCATATGCAATCAATATGCGAGGTATTTCCCTGTTTATGCGAGGCTGTCATATGTTCGTCGCATACATGGCAATAAGGACGATATTCTCCCGGCAGCGAATACGCATGAGAATAATTTACAAGAACGATCTTCTCTCTACGGTATTCTCTGACAGGGATTTTTGAACCCAAAGTGGGTTGAATTATAATGAGCTTATTGTAAATATTATCTGTCCATCTTTGTTGCTAGTTACGTTTGATGAAACAAACTGATGTTTACAGTAAGAGTAAGGCATTGTCTGTTTGATTGGTTGCAGATTGGTTTCCACGAATTCCGACATGATTACAGGGACCGTCCCATAGACACGTTTTATGGCAACATTCTGCAACAGAGTTGATATGAAATGAAGGATGAACTGCTGCATGTGACATTTATAAAAAAAAATCGCAAGAATGTCTGCTCTGAATGACAGACTGGGTTTTTGCCAGGTACCCAGGAACCCACTCCCAATTGAAAAATGACCCCGTATTTTCCCTACTTCAGTCTAAGTTTCATGTCGTTATATGTACAATGTTTAAAGAGTTTCTGTCCACGAAGGAGCATTCAAAGTGCATAAGTAAGAAAAATTGAAATTGAATCAAGAAAAAAACCTACAAATTGATGTGTTTATTTATTGCTATACATTTTACCGTTATAAACATCTAGAGGAAAACCTTTTGCAAATCACATTGTAGGTGTCATTTATTCAAAACTTATGGTATTTTCCCAGACCTACCTGTACATGTGTGGACACCAGGGCCTTTTCCTAAAATAGCTGGAAAAACCCCTGACAGATAACGAATCACGACATACTATAGGGTTTTTTTGCCATCAGGATTAATTTCTGTCAGTGCGATGCTATTTGGCCAGTAGTATGCTGGAATTACAAAGTTTGTTAAAATAAATGACCTTGACTAATTTTCAAGGTCACAAAGTAAATGTGTTTAAACATTCTAACGACTTCTCAACAAATAAAGACCTAGGGTGATACTATTTGACCAGTAGCATACCGGTCTAATGCAATGATAAGCTGATTTTGCTTTCTCCATTGACCCGCTCTCAAGGTCACATGTGTTTGAATCTCTCAGTGCCTTCTTTTGAATCAACTGGATGCATTTTCTTGATAATTAGCTCGTAGCTGAATGGTGTAAAGTGTCATGAAGTATGGGATCTGAATCCATGACACAGAACAATTTTGGAGGTCAGGTTATTAAAAGAAATAAAAAATCTTCAACCAACGATTTAAAAAGTATAGAGTAATACAATATTCCAACAAAGAGAGCAATGACAATTAGTTTATTTAACAATAAACGACCTTCGCCCTCATTAAATCTAGGTCACAGATGAGAGACGAAGAACATGTAAGAGATACAGGCCCTGTTGGCCTCTTGTTAACATTTGTTTTGGAGCAGAAGTGCCAAGAGAACGGACAGAAATCGATTTGTTAAAGGGTGAAGGTGTGGAAGATAGCGAGTTCATCTAGTCTATCCATGTTATTTCTATATAGTGCGATACTTTTCTGTACTCTTGCTGTTGATGTGGAGGTCGAATGAGAGACGAAAGTCAATAACAGCACCTGATACTATTGAACTTTCGTCACATTTAATAGAAGAAGAGTATTAAAAAAAGACGTCTTGTGACCAGATCTTTCTTCTAATGGCCCTATGGCGAACTAGCGTTCATTTTATTAATGTCAAAAGATTGTAGACGACTATGATAGGACACTGTCACCGGCTTAGCATCCTCCATACTCCAGAGGTTACGCTTGCTTTTGCTCTCTGCACCCCTGGAATATATCATAGCAAAATTGAAGGCTCAGTGTGCGCCACCTTGTTGATGATTTAAGAAGACTATTTCGATCCTTTGATTGGTTCATTGGTTCATTGATTGTGACACCGTTGTAAGCGTCAGTCGCTTCTTGAGGTGCTTCTTAATTCTGTCCACTTCACTTCCGGTTGCATTAGGAGGTATTGAAGAAGACTTGTTTCTCAATAACTAGTGAAAAATGTACATCAAAAGAATCTTGCGGTTGCGTAACGGTAAAAAATGACTGACTTTGAAAACGGAGACGCTCCTTTGTAATTTTCAAAGGACAGGTATCAGCTTAGCGATTAGTCAGGTGTTTTTACCCGAGACTAATCAAACAGCTGTCTTTGTGGCTTTACTTATGCTACGTCATATTCCAAGGGTGTAGAGAGCGAAAGTGAGCGTAACCCCAGAAGGAGTATCGAGGATGCCGGCTTAGTTGTGTCGCGGTAATCTTTCTGGAAATATATGGTAAATAAACAAACAAAGTTAGGTGCGGCTTTCCATCTCTTTATTATATTTAAGATATATTCATTTTAACAATTATCACGACTTGAAGAATTATATACCTGCCTATTATTAACTGATCATGGCATGCAACACTTTACATACGATTGTTATCCACACTTTAGATACCGTATAACATTGTATTATCTTGAAAATAAAATATCACGTGAATAATTCACATCTCGTTCCCCAAATTTGGCAGGGCAGATCTTTGCCATTTTTGCTTTTACAACACATTACAAAATTTACAAAGATGTAACAAGTTCCTTACCTAATTCGTAAATGAATAAACAAAGTTAGGTGCGGGTTTCCATCTGACGTTGAAGCGATTGATTGATTGATTGGTTTTACGTCCGCTTCACTACCGAGTAGTCCGGTTGTCCAGCAGACGAAGAAAAGACAGCAAAATTAGTAAAATGGATTAAGTATGTTGTGAAGGGATAGAAAGGGGTGATAGAGGAGAGAAAAAGCCGTCTATCCTATATGGATTAGTGTATACATCTAATTTTTGTAAGACGTCTAATAGGCCTTATGATTTGCCCTATCCTATTATAAGTCGCGTAGCAGCACCAAGCCTGGAACGGAAGTGAGGTATGAAGCCGCCATCAGCCACACCACGGTGCTCCTGAATAACCTGTACAATTTTTCGTCGATATCTTTTTAGAAGCACGCCTAATTGACTATTAAAGCGAGTGTAATTCTAACGGCAAATCTTTTTTAACCTAACTCTATCCTATGAATCGGTGTTATCACGCCTCTTTTTCGAAAACCCCAGAGGGCTCTTGGTTGGATAGTTCTCACATGGGCCACCATTAACAGTCCCATCCGACGGACTATGGGTTTAAAAAGTTTACGCCGGACGGACGGACGGACGACCCCAAACCATCATACTGTTGTGAAAATGCACTTGTAAAGTGGCCGAGCCGACTTCTCTGTATGCTCGGTGAGCAGGTCAATTCGCCCGAAGGTGATGAACTATGCTACCGTGCGTGACAATATCGAGTGTAGTCTACGCTTGGTGAAGCCGCTATACGGACGTATGTCGCGTACTGTTGGTCTGATCGTAGATTACACTCGCCATTGAAGGCTAACCTTATAGTTAGCATTCATATTACTTGTAGCTTCTTACTACAATTGATGTCAGATATCTACGGACGCGTTTACATACAAACCGAACAGTAACTTTTTATAACCACACCACGCGTCGTTGTTATAGCCCGGGGCCGTTGTGTTGTGAGTACACGCTCAGTTGAGATTAATATAGCTTTGCGCCGGGTTTGAACGAGGTGTTATTTAAACATGTCGCTCAATATCAACGCAGCAACTTTTGATGAACTGGTTGGAATTAATGAGATAGGTACTAGCAGGGCTAAGGCCATTATTCAAAAGCGGGACGAGTGTGGCAATACGCTGACATGGGGAGAGTTGAAGGGGATTCCAAGCGTACCGAGCACTATGTTGGACCCGCTGATAAATACGGTATTAGTGTCCCTTGGGCCGGTGGCTTCTGGGGGCCATGTTGGAGAGGATAGTGGGGTTAATAGTGCGGCTTCACAACATGCCCGTAGCATGGCGGAACAAATTGCTTTTGAGAGGGAGGTGAGTGAAAAATAATTAGGATAAGGGAGGATGAACCAGCGAGAAGAGAAACGGAAGTAAAGTAGCAGATAGATGAAATGCTTGAAGATTTTGCCCGTCAGCTTAGGGTAAAGGATGAGCAACTTCGTGTGGCTCTATCGAAACAAAACCTGGCGTTGGGCATTTGTTGGACACAGTGGAGGGACTTGCCCCGAAGTCTATTTACAATCAGAAGGCCGAATCGGGACAAGGGGCTAACGATACAAATACTTTTAAGGGTCAAGGTTTTGAAAGTGGGGACAGAAGGGCTGGTGTGAGGGATGAGAAAGATAGGACGGTTAAGCTCCAGACATATGACGGTAGGACTGAATGGAAACCATTTTTTTGTACAGATCTCTCACATTAGTGACCGATATGGCTGGTCAAATAGACAAAGGCTGGATAAGCTTATTGATAACCTCCGTGACAAGGCCTTAACGTTTTTCTGCTCCCGGTCGTTCCATATACGTGACGATTACGTTCTTTGCTCTGAACTTAGCAAACGGTTTGGGAAACAGTATCGTCCCCACATTGTTAGACGTTAGTTGGCAGAGTTACGTCAAAGCTCGGAGGAAACTGTTGAGGAACATGCCGAGAGAGCTCAGGAGCTGGCTTCTGACGGTTATCCTGGGGCACAGGAAGAATTTGTACAAATTATGGCCGTTGACAGCTTCCTGAAAGGCCTGCTTGATAAGCGGGTGGCCCTTGCAGTTATAGACAAGGCCTCTAGCACACTTGATAACACACTTGCGTTAATGAAAGGTGCTATAACCATCCAGAAGCACGTTTATGGGTCTACTAAGCAGTTTAATACCTGCAAAGGGTATGACAGTGCCAATACTTCGTCCGGGGTTAGGGAAATATTCCTTTATTCTGATAACGATTTGCGACAGAGAAAGACACTGTTACTTCCGGTCAAACTTCACGGTGAAGAATGTCAAGCCGTTGGCTCAGGTCTCTGTCATTAGTACGGAAATGTTGAACTCATTGAACCTGGGGCCTAATCTTTCTAGGGAAATCTGTTTGCATGGGGTTGGAAAAGAGTTAGGTTCCCATCGTGACCGAATGTCTGTAGTGGTTGCTGATATTTCGGACCAGATGATCATAGGACTCGATTTCTTGGACAAACACAGGGCCATAATCAATCTGTCGGCGTATACTGTGGAGTTAGATGGTAAATCCTATCCTGCGGTGTGCCATCAAGATCCGAATGAAGGCGAAACCCAAGTTTTCGATGAGAGAATAAGGGGTAGAACTGTAGTGCCCCCGATATCCTTTAACTATGCACAGGCTGGATTAGTAGACGGTCCCTATGGACATCAAACGGAGGTTCAGCCGTACAGGGACATAAAGGGCCTTCTTGTTCCCACAACTTTACGGAAAGACAGTGACAGCATGTCCCTCAAACTATGTAACCCTACCGATACATTATTGACTCGAACTTAATTGCTGCTGATATGGATACCCATGAAGTAAGTATGTTTTTAACTAAATCTATAACTGTTTTGTTTGTTTGTTTGATTTTGTTTAACGTCCTATTAACAGCTAAGGTCTTTTAAGGACGGCCTCCCCTGTGTGCAAGATGCATGCGTGTAGTGTATGTGTGTGTATTTTGGGAGGCTGCGATATGTCCGTGTTTGTCTCCTTGTGATAGCGCGGAACTGATGCCGACTTTATAGTGCTACCTCACTGAAACATACTGCCGAAGACACCCAGCAGGACACCCCACCCGGTCACATTATACTGACAACGGGTGAACCAGTCGTCCCACTCCTAATTTGCTGAGCGTTAAGCAGGAGTAGAAACTACCATTTTTAAAGACTTCGGTATGTCTCGGCCAGGGGACAGAACCCAAAGCCTCTATAACTGACCCGATGACAAAATATATTCCTAGTAAAACTATTACAATCCGACCTGATGACAAGCCATGGATGAAAACCAGTATTAGGCTAAAGATGAGGCAAAGAAATAGGATACATAAGAAAGCCAGACATACTGACAAAATAGAGCATTGGAATAAATATAAACAAATAAGGAATGATGTTATTAATCTGGTTAGAGACGCAAAACATAATTATCTTGATAAATTTCAAAAGTATCTAAGTGATAAATCATTGCCCCCTAATAAATGGTGGAAAATTGCTAAATCCATAACTAATTTTAACAATAAAACTGAACCAATTCCACCATTGAATGTTCCACCATTGAATGTTAATAATACACTGATTCAACATCCAACTGATAAAGCTGAAGCCCTTAATGAATATTTTACTTCTATAGCCACATATTTCCATTCTATCAAAATAAAAAAACATAATAGTCTCTGAGCAAGATGTTGATGATCAAATTACTATATTAAATGAAAATAAACCAGCAGGACCTGATGGCATGTTACCTAAAGTCATAAAAAAAGTTAAAACCTCCCTTAATACTCCCACTTACAATTTTATTTAACAAAACTATATCTAACGGGTGCATACCTGGGCCATGGAAGATGGCTAATGTTAGTGCTGTATACAAAGGGAATGGTTTAAAAAATAATTATTCCAATTATCGACCAATATCTGTAACATTATGTTTTAATAAAATCTTAGAAAAAAAAAAATTCATATATTTATATAACTATTTAACAACTAATAATATACTTTCCTCTCTCTATATATCACACCATAATTAGCAACCTTGATCAAGGGAAAGAATTAAGGTTTGTATTTTGCGACATCAGCAAGGCTTTTGATAGAGTTTGGCACAAAGGGTTACTACATAAACTAAAAGCATATGGTATATCTGGCAATGCTTTTAACTGGTGTGAGAATAATCTTGAAGATAGAAAGCAGAGAGTGCTAACTGAAGGTCATGTTTCTACTATTAGGGTTGTTAATGCCGGTGTTCCTCGGAGATCAGTTCTCGGTCCTTTTTATTTCTATCCTACATCAATGACATCACTGATATAGTCCAGAGTAACATTAAGCTGTTTGCAGACAATACATCATTATGTCATCGTAGATGAAAACATACAACTAGCAGCAGATTATCTTAACCAAGACCTAGATAGAATAAACAACTGGGCTAGTACATGGGGAGATTAAATTTAACCCCTCTTAAACCAAATCTCTATTTTTTTCTAGAAAAAAAGAACCTATCCATCCTCTAATTAATTTCTCTAATACTTGTGTAGATAATGCCCATAATCACAAACATCTTGGATTAACTTTTTCTGAAGATGGCACTTGGTCTACCCATGTTCAATTAATATATGAAAAGGCTAGTAAAAGAATAAACATGCTTAGGTATCTGAAATATAAGATTGATAGGAAATCACTGCAAAATATATACAACATTTATCCGTCCAATGCTTGAATATGCAGATATTGTCTGGGACAACTGCTCTGACAATCTTAAAAAAATATTAGAATCTGTACAACTAGAAGCTGCAAGGATTATCACAGGCCTAAGGAAAGGTACATCACACCAAACTCTATATAAAGAACTAGGTTGGGAATCTCTGCCTGATCGAAGGATGAACCATAAGCTAATTCAGATGCATAAAATAACTAACAATTTATCACCCACATACCTCCATGACATAATTGATCCTCTTATTCATAACCCAGAAAATGATAGGTGTACTCTATGAAATGTAAGAATGTTTAACCCACCACTATGTCGTACATAATCCTATGCTAAAAGCTTCCTCCCAGTAATGTGCAACAAGTTCAATGGACTTGAAAATGATACAGTACATTCCCATACTCTTAATAAATTTAAGGCCAAGGTATATAATAAAATATGTTTTAATAATGATATCTCGGATGTATTTAAAAATTGTGAAAGCAGAATGGGTAACATAATCTTATGTCAACTGAGAAATGAGGCGAGTAACCTGACCTATGATCTGTTCAAAGATCACTTGAAAGAGTCTCCATCTTGTCTGTGTGGTGATGCTTATGAAACTGCTACCCATTATCTTTTACAATGTCCAATGTATACTGATGAGAGACAAACTTTAATAAATGAGATTTTTGAAGTGTGTCCGGTTAATCTTGATACTAAAATACTTCTTAATGGAAGCACTATGTTAAACAATACTGAAAATAAATCTATACTTGATAGTGTTCGTAAATATATATACAACACAAGAAGACTTGTTTAATTAATCAAAACAATCTATACATTTTGTTATATATAGTCATAACTGATAACATACTGACCTTAAACCCTTATGTGATTCTACTGATTGTTATATATACATTGATGTTTATACTATACACCTAAAGGATTAAGCTTTGGGAGCTGTTTTTACTGATGGGTGCAATAAAGTAAAACATAAATGTGCTAAGTTTGAATGTTTAGTGTTCTGTGGTTGAATCTGGATTCCTCTCGAGTGGATGATATGTGAACGGTAGAGGCCGTTAGAGACTTTGTCTGAAACTCGATGGGATGAAAGATTTACACATAGAACATTGGCAATACATCTTACACATTCACTACATTTTCAAAATTTTCTAGCTCAATTGCCTCATTTTATTTTTTCATATTTTGATGTTGTTGTTTCCCTTACTTTTTATCACTCCTACCAATGATATATATATTGATACTAATTGGTTCTATACTTTTAACTAATTCATGCAACAGCAGCAGGGTATGAACAGGGGGCATTAATGTCTTGCAAACAAAACAAAAAACAAAAACAATTGTAGCAATTTCTCTGTTTAATATATCATTAGGGCATTGCTTTCCTGTTACTAATTAGTTATGATTGACTTTTTAATAAGAGCATTGTATAGCCAAAAATATCAATTAAATATTTATATGTAATTGAAACATACATGGAATTATCTCCCCTATATCATCTGCTATATATAGACTGGGTATCTATGCTACTTATTATACTGAACAAAAAAAGAAACGCACAATTAAATTATGCAATCATTAGCCTATGATATTTTGGGAAATTTGTACAAAATTTTATATCGTCTGAGCGATACAGACATAATCTAGACTCGTCGGTGAACATCACACGCCCCCATCGACGCATCCCAAACCTATTCGGGCCATGTCTGCGCATCCAGTCAAGACGCACTTGCCGCCTCCGTGGTGTCAGAGGTGGCCCGATATACGGTCGGCGCGCAATGATTCTCTCGGCACGCAAGCGGTTCCTGGCAGTTTAAGGACTAATGAGTCTGCCATGAGTACCTAAGGTATGCGACGCGGTCTCTACAGCAGTCTTGAATATGTTGCGCAAGTGCGACAATCGAATCGCCTTGTA
Source organism: Mizuhopecten yessoensis (assembly GCF_002113885.1). Classification (NCBI taxonomy): domain Eukaryota; kingdom Metazoa; phylum Mollusca; class Bivalvia; order Pectinida; family Pectinidae; genus Mizuhopecten; species Mizuhopecten yessoensis. The sequence goes on along the minus strand of NW_018406710.1, from coordinate 627,726 downwards.
TTGTCGTGCGGTCGTTACACGCGGACGACCGCTCCTGGGACGATCGGAAACTAACCCAGTAGCACGGAAACGTGTACAGAGACGGTTAATTGTACTCGGGCCAACACCAAACTTTATGCGTTTCTTTTTTGTTCAGTATATATATGATTTGCATCAATATTTTCTTACAAACCGTTTCATTCATCTTTGTCTTTGTCATGCCAACTTATATAGGCCTAGCCTGCTGTTCAATCCTATTGTTTACTCAATAAAATATGATTAGATGAAAATCTGTCGGCGTATACTGTGGAGCTAGAAGGGGTAAAACTGTAGTGCCCTCGGCATCCTTTAACTCTGCACAGGCTGGCTTAGTAGACGGTCCCAAGGGACATCAAACGGAAGTTCAGACGTACAGGGACATAAAGGACCTTCTTGTTCCCGCCGCTTTACGGAAAGACAGTGACAACATGTCCCTCAAACTATGTAACCCTACCAATACATTGCCTCAAACAACGGTTGTAGCTTAGGGACTGATGTGGAGGTCAAGCATGTAACTGAGGAGGATAAGACGGCGCCTTCGTCACCGAAGGTTAGGGAAGTTCTACTGGAACAGGACGGATCATTGAATGACCGACTGCAGAAGGCAAGATCCTGCGTCCTTGATTGTTCTATTTGATCGTTCGTTGGCCTTTCGAGAATTCTATGCTGATGGCGAGTTTGACCTGGAATTGTTTCGAGGGGATATCCAGCACAGATAGAGACAGGTGAATCCAAGCCTATGCGACAACGGATGAGACGTACCCACTTAGGTTTTGAGGCTGAAGAGTATGCCAATGTCCCATCTGAGAGAAAGACGCGCATGCGTCCGCCCTCTTTGGACAAAGAACCGGAACATGCTGCCCGGAAGAGGCCGCCACCGCAAACACTGTTGTACAATGCACTCGGTGGCTCACATTCAGGCTGTTGCTAAGCGGCAGGTGATTGAATCTTCCGTTGGGGGTTCTCGTACCAGAAAAGCTTATATTTTTAAACGGGGAATTTGTCCGAAGGTGATGATCTACCGTGCGTGACAATATCGAGTGTAGTCTACACTTGGTCAAGTCGCTATACTCATGGAGCAGATCATAACAAGCGCCACAATGACACATCTTGAGAACAACAACATATTATATGACCTACAACACGGCTTTAGATCCTCCAGATCCTGTGAAACACAGCTCACCACATGCATACACGATCAACGACAGTACAAACTCAAATATTACGGGATAACAGGGAACACACACGCATGGATTACAGAATTTCTCTCATTCAGCACCCAAACAGTAGTACTTTATGGCAAACAATCAGATAAAATACAAATATACAAGGAATCTGTTTGAGCCCCATCCTCTTCCTCTTCCTCATCTACATCAATGACTTCCACGAACCCATGCAATACAGTACACTGAGACTCTTTGCAGACGACAGCATCATATACAAGACAATATACAACAAATATGGGACAAACATATTAACAACATTACAGGCAATGCCAATAGGTCCCTAGGTTTTCTAAAACGCAATTAAAAAATAAACTCACCACATATAAAAGAACACGCATACAAAGCACTAGTCAGACCAAAACTTGAATACTGCTCTTCCATTTGGGATCCACACAACACAAACCAAATTAAACAAAATTGTACACCAAATTGTAGCTATAAACCCAACACATATATGCAGACCCCCGAACAAACATACGCCAGCTTTTACCTTTTATCTATACCCTGCAGACACACAAAAACAAAACAACTAATCACTGTAAATAACCCATCTAATTCGTCCCCAAAGGCGTGTATCGCCGACGTCTTGTGCGTTGTTACACAGTGCACACGGTAAAAAAGTACCCACAAAAAGGATCAAACAGATATTATGTCTCGATCAAATTCTGTGTAATCCTCCTTCTTTGATAGAAGAACGTTAAAATCGAGGAAACAGTCTACGTCGTCTGAGCACTGCATCTCGTACAACAGCTCAACGTTTAAATCTAGTAGCGATAAAGACAGTAGGGCATCTGATTTTGCCTTGCTCTGCCTCGTATGTATTTGGAGGACGGCATCGATCAACTTACTGAGGACCGGGGTCTATGAATCCAAAATATTATTCCGATCCAAAAAACAGATATACACAGGAATTATCACACAGCGATTTAGTCCACAGACACTCTTATCCATCTTCACCCGCACATACTTGTCGAGAAAAAACACCTCTTTGCCTGACATGAGATTAGTCTTAAGGAGGTGCCCAAGACCACCACCCTCAGAGTATTGTTAATGCGGGATGAAGATGTTGGAACACACAGGATACAATTGCTCGGCACTGTGGCAGATAGACGTAGAGAGTTTATCATCACAAAATTCAAATTGTAATTTATTTTTCTCTTTGTTTCAACAGTAAAAGTATGGTTGCATGAAAAGATGTGGTGTTAGCTGATATTCATTTTCAATAACTTTCGCTCAAATTCATTATTTTGACTGCTCACTCTTAATTTGAATTATTAAGTTTACCCCCCCCCCCCCCCATAAAAACAACATAAAATGATTAAAGATTGAATAATGTTTCATGCATAGAATTATATACATGTACACATGTAGCTATATTTATGCTATATACATAATATATAAATATATGGCACATTAGGATTATACTTATATATTTTTTTAAATTATTTTTGTCTTGTTTTAAATCTTTTAATGTTTTTTTTTTCTTAATGCTGTTTTGACTGGTTAAAGAGTAATAAGATACTGTTACAGACTGCCTATGAGATGTCATATACACATTGTTCATTAATGCATATAGTACATTTTTAGCTACACCATTTTCAGAAATACACATTTATATATTTAAATGTGACTTTATTGGTGAACTATTGATGAAAGTACTAAAAAATCCTTTACTGTCACAAGCATTTACTGGAAACAGTCAGAATGAGTTCTTTCCTGCAGAGGGGTGGATGTATGTTGTTAAATGAATTATAAAATTTTGTTACATAACACTTACATCAAATGTTTAAATTATCTTCATTGTTATGTGATCCATCATCCCTCTGAAGGTCAACGAGACTGAATAGGAAACATCTACCATTATTCCATTTGGCCAATTTAAAGAGTACATTTTAATTTCAAAATTAATTATTTTTAATTTGGTTGATGACAATCAGTCGATTACAATATAATTATATTTGTATAAGTTTTAAATATATGCAGATTAAACCTGTCATTTAATTTAATTTTAAATTTGTTGTATTTCAGCGACATGCTCAAGTAGCCATTACCTAGAAGAATATAGTCCTGACAGATCAAGATCCAGCCCTGACAGATCAAGATCCAGCCCTGACAGATCAAGAGGAAATACAGCTGCATGGGTGATGTTTACATTATTTTAACTTTGTTTGTGCAGATCCTTGTCAGGTTAATGTTTCTCAAATCTATCATATTTCTTAACGTTACTTTTAAGTTCTCAAGTAAACCATTTAAAGGGGAGGTATTGTGATGCATACAGAAACAAGGTTCAAATCAAGGTCAAAACAGTTTTATCATTAATTCATTACGGATGATAAGACAATACAAGTACTTAGTATAATATAGTTTATAGATTATTTTTTCCTGTACATACTATATATATTTATGTAACATTCTTATTAGAAAAAGTATAAATAACAACCCACTTAGTCTTGTCTGGATGATTTTTTTTTAATTTCATTGACTAAGATTTAGATACGCTTATATTTGTACTAAAGTATTTCTTTTAATATTTGCATATCCATCTGAAAAAGTTATATCACTAAACCTTCCCCCAACCCCTTTCCTCCAAGAAAGCTGGGTCCACGTCCCGAGGCTGGGTACGTTGGTGCTCAGTGCGTATGTGATCATTTCGGGGGTTAGATTGTGGCGCGCTGGGCGTCATCGTAGCAGAAGGCTTTCACAGTAGCTCAAATTTGAGCCAACCTGTTTGCCGTGGGTTGCATCTCGTATTCCTGGGGGAAGAAGATCCTGGTAGTTGAGCAGAGTCGGAATCACTGTCAAACTCTTGATAGGAAGGAGACATGATCCGACATTCTGCAACATACTGCTTTGGCTTCGGACTCTGGGTAGACGAGAGGTGATATGGGCCCTCTATCACCAATCGGCTGGTCACGCCGAGCCCTTGGT
>NW_018406710.1:622412-623141 GCF_002113885.1 Mizuhopecten yessoensis | reverse complement strand
TGACTGTGACATCGCCAACCTGCGCTGTGTCAACTGTGAGGGGAAGCACGCTGCCTCTTCTCGCGACTGCCCTACCTGGAGCCGGGAGAGGGAGATATTACGGGTTGAATATACCCGAGGTGTCTCTTTCCCCGAGGCCAGGAGGATAGTCGGGAGTGCAGACATTGCTACACCCTCTTACGCACAGGTGACTCGAGGCAAGGCGCCGGTTGAAAATGTCACGGTCAAGGATGCTTCGGTTCAAGTTTCTGAAGACATACCTGCCTGGGGCTCACAAGTCCCAGACATGGCTGGTCAACAGAACTTGAAAATCCTCACGGGAGACCCATCCCGTTTCACGACTTTAACCAAATCAACCAAATCAACCAAACTAAACAACCTGTCAAAAGCAGCATCACCATCAAAAAAAGCATCACCCTCAAAAACAGCATCTTCATCAAAACCAGCAACACCATCAAAACCAGCACCACCATCAAAAACACCTTCCTCTTCGGGAGAAAACTCTGCAGGTAGGGCGTAAAAATTGTACCTGCTGCCCCCAATTGCATGATCGTAAGAGGCGACTAAATTTGGGACCTTATCTCTTCTCTCCTTTCTAAATAACTTTCTTCTTCCTAATGTCTCCCTTGACAATGCCTCACTTTTGGCCATTTGTTGAGCGTTCGCCCCTGTGAGGAAGGCTTTGGGTTCTGTCCCCTGGCCGAGACATACCAAAGTCTTTAAAAATGG